>NC_142803.1:12772206-12820590 GCF_049724085.1 Artemia sp. Qi Xiang Cuo
TCAAGTATTTTTTTATTTATTTTAAATAAATAAAAAAATACTTGAAAAAGTGACTGGTAAAAAAGTAACTGAGTAGATGTATATCCATTTTGGGAAAATTTTGTGACATCACCGTGGGCATTGGCAGAGGGCGAGAAGTCAATGACCTGCCCAGTAAACAAAACGATATTAAACAGATTATAAAAATGTGAGGAATATTCCCATTAAAATATTGGCAAAAATCAGCATAAACATTCGATTCTTTTGATATATCTATTTCATCAAAATTCTGTTTTTTAAAATTTTGGTTACTATTGAGCCGTGTCGCTCCTTACTTACAGTTCGCTACCACAAACTGTTTGATTATATCAAAAAGCTTGAACAGATAGAAATATTCGAGTTTTTTTCCCCTATATATTAAACCACATACACCATCAAGTCCAAATGTATTATAAAAATATTGACTATGAAGCGATTTTTTTAAGTTCTATCAAGGTTTTATCTTGAAGTGAATTTCCTTATTTAGTGGCAATGATTTGGTTCTATGGGACCACTTTTTCAAATATGTCGGAATCCAGCATACTTTTTGTCCATGATGTCTAAAATGATTTTTTTTTTTTTTGTCTTTTAAGAGATTTGATTATTAATCGAATTTACCTTTAGCATTTAATTTGCAACTATTTTTTTCTTTCTAAATCTTCTCTCGGAGTCTTCAATAGTGCCTTGACTTATGCATACTGATCAATTAGTCAGGTGATGTCATCTCTGACACATCTCAATCCCTGACACTATCTTAAGCCGACATTTCTCTAAAAGAAGGCATTCAGGTAGAAAAAAAGCTCGAATTTGGAGAGTCTATCAAAATCCTAAAACTGAGTATACATTCGTTTGCGCAACTTGATTTATTGTAACATTGTGAAAGTTTTAAAAAAATGTATTAAACTGTATCTAAACAGCTTCATATTTTTTTTCAAATCTATTTCCATATACTTTTTAGACTAAGAGATGATGTAGACAAAGTTTTAAGAGAAGAACAGTGCGGTTTTAGAAAAGGTAGAGGATATATGTCGACCAAAATCTCACTCTTAGGTTAATAATTGAGAAGTGCCTAGAGTTATCCAACACCTTTGGTTTTGTATTAAATCAGGAGTTAAGCAGGGTTGTGGTCTATCCCCCTTTATATGGATCATTTTGATGGACTTTGTTTTAAGGAGCACAGGAAAGGCAATGGGAGACCACGGAATCCAATGGGAAGGAAAGAGTATCCTGGACTAAGATTATACTGATGATTTAAGCATCCTAGATGAAGTTTGAGCAAAATGAATGAACTTTTAGAGGTTTTGCGTAGTTCAGGGTGCTAGAATTGGTTTGAAAATTAATGTTATGAAGACTAAGTCACCAAGGCTAGGAATAAGTGAAGATGAAAAGGTGATGTTGGGTAACGAAAAGAATGATCAGGTGGGCAGCTTCACTTACCTTGGTAGTAGGCTATTATTAGTAAAGATGGTGGGAGCAGTGAAGATGTTAAAAATAGAATAGCCAAGGCTCAGGGTGTTTTTTCACAGTTAAAAAAAGTTTGGAACATAAATCTGCAAACCAAGATTAGAATATTAAAAGCTTCAGTGATGACAGTGGTCAAATATGGCTGTGAAGCATGGGCGCTCCGAAAAGTCGATGAAAATTTGCTAGATGTTTTCCAGAGAAATTGCTTACGGATTTTTCTGGGTACCCGGCTGACTGACCGTATTTCAAACAATTGGCTGTACGAAAAATGTGGTTCAATACCGCTTTCTAGGGCTATAATGAAAAAAAGGTTGAGGTGGCTAGGGTACGTTGCGGCTGAAGGATGACAGATTGCCAAAGATTGTCCTTGTCGGCCAACCGTCTAGGGCTAGACGGAAATCAGGTCGTCCTCGTCTGGAGTGGAAAGACGACATAAAGAAAGATTTAAAGGAAATGGGTTACTTTCCTGTGGCACAATCTCTTGTGTTGTTTAAAAAGGGTACTTAATATTGGGAATTCTTTTCAATGAGCCCTCTCCCGACATTGTACGACCACAGCCTCGGTAAGTTATCCTTGAGTAAACAAAACGGAGATATATCAGTGACTTATGCAAAAAAAGTGATGTTCCTCGTTTTGCAAGGAAGGGGGCTGCAGTCCTCATTAACATGGTTTTCAATCATGGCAACTCAATGGTTCATTTTTAATTTCGATCCGATGCCATTTTTGAGATTTTTCGGGCTCTTTCGTCGAAATTGTCATTCGTTCACGCAATAAACTTTTACTTTTAAGAATAATTGAAACAATAGTTACCATTCCGGAGTTGGCTTTTAATGGCAGTTTTTTCTCACTAGACTTTTTTTTCAAAACTTGTTAAACATTTTTTTTTTAAACTTTCGATTACTATTGGCCATGCTTCGCTCTTTACTAGGAAGAAGTATTAAGTATTAAGGAAGACGTAGCTAAAATGTCTGGAAGACATCTGTAAATGTCTTTTATAAATTATCGAGGTAAAAGGCACAGTTTCTTGTTCAAGAATTGCACAGCAAAGGAGATCCAGAGCACAGGTAAAGGACTAAAGTCCAACTCGGCCAGACTAGGTTAGCTTAATCTTAGGGGTGTACATGCTATCCTAGTTTATATATTACCTTGTCTAACTGACTTAATAAATCTATCACTCCAGACCGGCGAATTCCCTAGTGGTCTTAAACTAGCAAAGGTAATACCATTGTATAAAGGGGGAAGAAACAAGAACTATCGAATTGGCGACCGATATCGTTATTGCCTATTTTTTCTAAAATCTATGAAAAGATAATTCACAGGAGACTTTATGAATATTTGGATAAACTAGGAATATTGTGTGACAGCCAATTTCGATTCCGCAGTAAACATTCTACTAGCCATGCTGTTCATCATCTTCTGGATGTAATCAATGGAACTCTAGAAAAAGGTCTTATTCCTTTAACGATCTTTGTTGACTTCAAAAAGCCTTCGACACTGTGGATTTTGAGTTGCTGCTGTGTCCCCTATCTAGTCTGGGGATAAAAGATGTTTGCTTGGATTGGTTTAAATCATACATGTATGGAAGGTCAACTAAAGTAATGAAAGATGACATCGTTAGCGGAGTCTATCCTGTAAAATGTGGAGTTCCTCAGGGCTCAGTCCTTGGTCCATTACTCTTTCTCGTATACATAGATACTCTGAGGTTCTACATGCCTGAAGCAACTGTTATAGCATTTGCAGATGATACTGCTTTGACAATTTCTGCACAGTCACTGGAAGAACTAGTGGATAAAGCAAACCGAACGCTGGAAAACCTTTTGGTGTTTACCTCCTTGAGTTACCTTGCTGTTAATACTTCTAAGACAAATTATATGATTTTTAGTAGGGTATCAAAAATTGTAAATAGTGCTTCCGTAGTATTTGAAAATTTGTCGCTTTCACAGGTTTTTGAAAATAAATATTTAGGATTTTATGTTGATAATAATTTGAGTTGGAAGAAACACATAAATATGATTTCTTCTAAACTTGCACGAGGTCTTGGAGTGATGCGGCGTTTGAAACATGTGTTACCCTTAAGTGTTTTAAGAAATATATATCATACTGTTCTTCATCCTTTTATTGTTTATGGTTGCTGTATTTATGCATCTAATTTTACTTCAAATATTAAAATACTGCAGATTCTTCAGAATAAGGCACTACGAGTACTGGGTGAGTTTGTTCAGTATGAGCATATGCGTGAATCTTTTATTAGTTTTAGAATTTTAAATATTCATCAGATCAGGGACCATCAGGCGGGAGTGTTTACTTACCAGGTGCTTAATAGATTATCTCCTGAATATTTTAGAGATTTTTTTAAGTTTAATTCTGATTATCATCATCATAGGACTAGAGGTCGTGGAAGCTTTGTCTCGGAAGTAAGGAGTACGAGTCGATCTGGTTTTCTAATTAGAAATTATGCAGTTAATTTGTGGAATGGTTTCCCGGAGAGCATTAGGGAGTCAGAAAACCAGTCTCAGTTTAAAATTAGATTAAAAAATTTTTTGTTGGGGGGGAATTAATTTTTTTTTTTTTTTTTTTTTTTTTTTTTTGTTTTTTTAATGTCAAATTGTAATTAAGTTGTAAAACAAATTGTTAAAAAAAAAGAAATAAATTGAGTTAATTTGTATTGAATGGTATGAAAAGAGTAGAAAGAGTGAATGAGTTTTGGTTTATGATAAAAGATTGTGTGACGCTGCTCAAGTCACAATAGTGGCTTAATAAAACGTCATACGTTCTTACCATCTCTACGTTTGTTGATAATGTTATTCAAAAAATGTGTTGTAAGTGCCAGTTAAGTATGATGTATTATTAGTTGAAAATAAAAGTCAAGTCAAGTCAAGTCATTTATTTAATGTGACTTTTTGTCATATTAAGTTAGCAAAAATGTTTGAATAGTACTGGGATATAAACAGAGCATACAATAATTCTGATTTTAGAATTGTTCTCTATGGATCTCTATAAATGCGTCTAAAACTAAAATTCAGAAGTTTTAATGTCCGGGCACAGCAAAGTTATTTTGGGAGGGATAATTGGCTGTAGCCTCGTAACGCTTAGGAATACATATATTACGGGGTCTCTACCTTAGCTCTTCTTCCCAAAACTTAAAATAACGGGCTTGTCTAACTGGCAAGCTTAATCCAGCTGGTCTTAATCCTAAATTCCCAGAGAAGCTGCTCAGAAAAAGCTTAGGTCGAAAATCTCACCGTCTCTTGTGTGCGATTTGAAATAAAACCCTCGTTGCTGTGACGGTTTTCGAGTCGACCCAATTTTTAACCAACTGCTATCCTTTTTTCTGATTTTTTTTGTAATCTTTTCAAAGAACAATTTTTTATTACTTGTCAAACAGGACTGACAAAAATAGCTATCTTTTCTGAATAATACATATATTTTTTTTCTAGGCTATTAAGCACAAACAATTGACAAATTGTGGTACATGGGGGCCATAAAAAATTTAAGCTCCATAGACAACTTGACATCCAACTGAAAAGACCAACTGAAAAGATCAACTGAAAAATAGACCAAAATTGACATCCCAACTGAAAAGAATAATTTAGATCTGACTGCGAAGAAATGATTCTTCTAAGTTCAAATGATCAGTATAGTTATAAGACTTGGATTTTTTTATTCCATCCCCAGACAAGTTAGTACACGAAAAATAAAATCCGGCAAAAATAAACAAATGTTTCTTCTAAGGCTTTTTGGATTTCTTCTTCTGCAGGGTTTCTTCTGTGATTATGCCCGTCTTTCCGTTCTATTTGTGTATTTCAAAACGTTTCGACGTCTTGAAGTCATCCCAGTAGGAGGGGCTTTAGAAGAGAGACTGAGAAGAGAATTTTAATCTTACCTGTTCGTAAAAAAAGTATCATCCTTTGGACAAAATGTTCCTACATTTGGGTAAATAATGTTCATGAGTCAACTCTGGGTGATTTGAATCGAAATCCCAAATCTAACTTTTTCAAGGATTGACCCAAACGCAAAAGTAGTTTCGTTTTCGCTGAATTCAAATCCCAAATAACCAGAGCATGAGAAAGTTCAATATCTTCATTCCTACTCCGCCAGACAAATTAATAAGATTGAGCGACATACACCATAGCTTATCAAACAGTTTTTTGTAACAAACTGTAAGTAAGGAGCGACCCTGCTAAATGGCAACCAAAACTCTAAAAAACGGAATTTTGATACCAATAGATACATCAAAAGAATCAGATTTTAATTTTGATTTCAAATATATAAGTTTCATGAAGTTTATTCTTATCTATCCAAAGTTACGCGCCTGAGAAAATTTGGCTGATTTTCGAAAAAATGGGGAAATACCCCCTAAAAGTTATAGAACCTTAATGAAGATCATAACATCAGATTCAGAGTATCAGAGAACCCTACTGTAGAGGTTTCAAGCTCCTATATGCAAAAATGAGGAATTTTCCATTTTTTGCCAGAAGAAAGATCACGGATGCGTGTTTATTTGTTTATTTTTTTTTCTTTTCCCCAGGGGTGATCGTATCGACCCAGTGGTCCTAGAATATCGTGCGAGGGCTCATTGGACCGGAAATTAAAAGTTCTAGTGCCCTTTTTAAGTGACCAAAAAAAATGGAGGGCAACTAGGCCCCCTCCCACGCTCATTTTTTTCCCAAAGTAACCCGATCAAAATTTTGAGATAGCCATTTTGTTCAACAGGGTCGAAAATATTATAACTATGTCTTTTAGGATGACTTAATCCCTCGAAGCCCCCAGGGGGAGGGCTGAAAGTTATGAACTTTACCCAATGTTAGTAGAGAGGGAGGTGCTACTCCGAACACTCATCCCTGCTGCCACCTAAAACTTTTTTACTTAATTTATGCATGTTTTTATGTCTGTTCGTTGTCAGTGAGAATGAAAAAACAGGATTTTTCTCACTTTGATGGATGTTTTTTTGGACGGTTATGTGTGTTGATCAATTTATTTGATGTTTTTCATGGATGTCAACATCAATTTATGGCTGTTTTATGGTTTTTCTCACAGAGAATGAAAAATCAGGAATTTTCTCACTTATATGGATGTTTCTTGGATGGTTATGTGTGTTTTTTAATTTGTATGTCGTTTTTGATTGATGTCAACAGCAATTTATTTCTTTTTTATTTGTTTTGTCAGTGAGAATGAAAAAAACAGCGACGAGTACATCAATTTATGGATTTTTTATGGTTTTTGTCAGTGAGAATGGAAAAACAGGATTTTTCTCACATTAATGGATGTCAACATCAATTTATGTATGTTTTATGGTTTTTGTCAGTGAGAATGAAAAAACATGAATTTTCTCACTTTTATGTATGTTTCAAGGTCGATTTATTTGTTGTTGTTTGTCCAGGTGTAATGACAATGGGGTGATTTACATAATCGAGGGGAATTATTGATTCACGAAAGGGGAATTAAGAAACAAACATGGCTTCTTTGATCTTTAGGCTAACCTAACCTGAGAAATTGATTTACATAATCGCTAGGGAAATGTATTGATTCACGAAAGGGGAATTAAGAAACAAACATGGCTTCTTTGTTGTTTGGCTAACCTAACCTGAGAAATTGATTTACATAATCGGCGGGGGAATTATTGATTTACGAAAGGGGAATTAAGAAACAAACATGGCTTCTTTGTTGTTTGGATAACCTAACCTGAGAAATTGATTTACATAATCGGCGGGGAATTATTGATTCACGAAAGGGGAATTAAGAAACAAACATGGCTTCTTTGATCTTTAGGCTAACCTAACCTGAGAAATTGATTTACATAATCGCTAGGGGAATTATTGACTTACGAAAAGGGGAATAAAGAAACAAGTATGGCTTCTTTGATCTTAGATCTGAGGGATAAACGCTCTTTAGGTCAGAGAGAAAAATTAATATTCTATTTTTAAATAAGGCTTTATTGATCTTTAGTGTCAGGAATTAGAAATGACATCACTTGCTATCTTGGAATTATGCGGGACTCTAAAGAGATAGAAATTCTATTTTTAAATACGGCTTCACTGATCTTTAAGTCAGAGAGATAAATTGATATTCAAACGAAACCTTAATAGTGAAGCTAAGAACATTTATGAGATGAAGAGATTAACGCGGAAAACGGTTTCCTAGAAATTTCAAATGTGACAGCGCAGGGATGTCAAAACAGTAGGAACACACAGAAATTACTTTTAGGGAATTATTTGAGCGAAATCATTTTAGACACTTTAGGGAATTATTTCGGCGAAACAGGTAGAGATATTTTTAAAGATGATTTTAGAAGATGTTTTAGAAGAGGTTTTGAGTGTGGTCGTTATAATACACAAGTTCCATTTGAACAGTGTCGTGAGGTTCCCTACCCTAATCCCAAAGGGCTTCGATCCCCTACCCAAAACCCAAAGGGCTCCGATCCCCTACCCCCACCCCCAAGGAACCCCCCGGCCCCCCCAAGGACCAAAGCGGCCCCATTTTTTAATATTTTCTAATTTTTGCATTTTGGGACACAAAAGGGTCCCCACCCCTCAACTTTTGACTCCCATTCACAACTTTAGTGTTTTGTCATGGTTTACCTTGTCACAATTACATTCTCTTGATTTTCAAAGTTCATTGTGGATTTCTTTCATTGAAATGCAAGAGTTGGATTATTTCAGTAGTGTTTTGTCATGGTTTACCTTGTCGCAGTTACATTCTCTTGATTTTCAACGTTCATTACGGATTTCATTCGTTGAAATGCAAGAGTTGGAATATTTCAGTAGTGTTTTGTTGTAGTTTACCCTGTCGCAGTTACATTTTCTTGATTTTTCAAAGTTCATTTTGAATTTTATTCGTTGAAATGCAAGAGTTGGAATTTTTCAGTTGTGTTTCGTTGTAGTTTACCCTGTCGAAGTTACATTTTCTTAATTTTTCAATGTTCATTTAGAATTATTTAGTTTAAATTAAAGAGTTTAAATATTTTAGTAGTGTTTTGTCGTGGTTTACCTTGTAAAAGTTAAATTTTCTTGATTTTTCAAAGTTCATTTTGAATTTATTTCATTGAAATGTAAGAGTTGGAACATTTTAGTTGTGTTTTGTTGTGGTTTACCTTTTCACAGTTACATTCTCTTGATTTTTAAAAGTTCATTTTGAATTTCTTTCGTTGAAATGCAAGATTTGGAATATTTCAGTAGTGTTTTGTTGTGGTTTAGCGTGTCACAGTTACATTCTCTTGATTTTTCAAAGTTCATTCTGATTTTTTCATTGAAATGCAAGAGTTGGATTATTTCAGTAGTGTTTTCTCGTGGTTTACCCTATCACAGCTACATTCTCTTGATTTTTAAAAGTTTACTTTGGATTTTTTTCATTGAAATGCACAAGTTGGAATAATTCAGTAGTGTTTTGTCGTGGTTTACCATGTCGCAGTTACATTTTCTTTATTTTTAAAAGTTCATTTTGAATTTCATTCGTTGAAATGCAAGAGTTGGAATATTTTAGTAGTGTTTTGTCGTGGTTTACCTTGTCACAGTTACATTCTCTTGATTTTCAAAGTTCATTTTGATTTTTTTAATTGAAATGGAATAGTTGGAATATTTAAGTAGTGTTTTGTCATGGTTTACGTTGTCACAGTTACATTCTCTTGATTTTTCAAAGTTCATTTTGAATTTCTTTCATTGAAATACATGAGTTGGAATATTTCAGTAGTGTTTTGTCGTGGTTTACCTTGTCACAGTTACATTTTCTTGATTTTCAAAGTTCATTATGAGTTTCTTTCCTTGAAATGAAAGAGCTGGAATATTGCAGTCGTGTTTTGTTGTGGTTTATCGTGTCACACTTACATTCTCTTGATTTTTAAAAGTTCATTTTGATTTTTTTTCATTTCAATGCAAGAGTTGGTTTATTTCAGTAGTGTTCTATCATGGTTTACCATTTCACAGCTACATTCTCTTTATTTTTCAAAGTTTATTTTGAATTTCTTTCATTGAGATGCAAGAGTTGGAATATTTCACTAGTGTTTTATCGTGGTTTACCTTGTCACACTTTCATTCTCTTGATTTTTCAATTTCATTTAGAATTTCTTTCATTGAAATGCAAGAGTTGGATTATTTCAGTAGTGTATAGTCGTGGTTTACCATGTCGCAGTTACATTCTTTTAATTTTTCAAAGTTCATTATCGAATTTTTTTATTGAAATGTAAGAGTTGGATTATTTCAGTAGTGTTTTGTCGTGGTTTACTATTTC
Source organism: Artemia sp. Qi Xiang Cuo (assembly GCF_049724085.1). Lineage (NCBI taxonomy): Eukaryota > Metazoa > Arthropoda > Branchiopoda > Anostraca > Artemiidae > Artemia > Artemia sp. Qi Xiang Cuo. The sequence continues at coordinate 12,781,912 of NC_142803.1, forward strand.
ACAGTTACATTCTCTTGATTTTTCAAAGTTCATTTTGGATTTCTTTCGTTGAAATGCAAGAGTTGGAATGTTTCAGTAGTGTCTTGTCATGATTTACCCTCTCGCAGTTACATTTTCTTAATTTTTCAACGTTCATTTTGAATTTCTATCATTGAAATGCATGAGTTGGAATATTTCAGTAGTGTTTTGTTGTGGTTTACATTGTCATAGCTACATTTTCTTCATTTTTCAAAGTTCATTTTGAACTTCTTTCATTGAAATGCGAGAGTTGGATTATTTCAGAAGTGTTTTGTCGTGGTTTACCTTGTCAAAGTTACATTCTCTTGATTTTCAAAGTTCATTGTGGATTTCTTTAATTGAAATGCAAGAGTTGGAATATTTCACTAGCGTTTTGTTATGGTTTACCTTGTCACAGTTACATTTTCTTGATTTTTCAAAGTCCATATGGAATTTCATTCGTTGAAATGCAAGAGTTGGAATATTTCAGTAGTGTTTTGTTATAGTTTACCTTGTCGCAGTTACATTCTCTTGATTTTCCAAAGTTAATTTTGAATTTATTTTATTGAAATGCATGAGTTGGAACATTTCAGTAGTGCTTTCTCCTGGTTTAGTTTGTCACAGTTACATTCTCGTGATTTTTCCAAGTTCATTTTGAATTTCTTTAGTTGAAATGCAAGAGTTGGAATATTTAAGAAGTGTTTTGTTGTGGTTTATCGTGTCACAGTTACGTTCTCTTGATTTTCCAAAGTTCATTTTGATGGGTTACCTTGTCGCAATTACATTCTCTTGATTTTCCACGTTCATTGTGAATTTCTTTCATTGGAATGCAAGAGTTGGAATATTTCAGTAGTGTTTTGTTGTAGTTTACCTTGTCGCAGTTACATTCTCTTGATTTTCAAAGTTCATTGTGAATTTCTTTCATTGAAATGCAAGAGTTGGAATATTTAAGTAGTGTTTTTTTGTGGTTTACCCTGTCGCAGTTATATTTTCTTGATTTTTCAAAGTTCATTTTGAATTTTATTCGTTGAAATGCAAGAGTTGGAATATTTCAGTTGTGTTTTGTCGTGGTTTACCTTGTCACAGTTACATTCTCTTAATTTTTCAAAGTTAATTTTGATTTTTTTCATTTAAATGCAAGAGTTGGAATATTTCAATAGTGTTTTGTTGTAGTTTACCTTGTCGCAGTTACATTCTCTTGATTTTTCAAAGTTCATTTTGAATTTCGTTCATTGAAATGCAAGAGTTGGATTATTTCAGTTGTGTTTTGTCGTGGTTTACCTTGTCACAGTTACATTTTCTTGATTTTTCAAAGTTCAGTGTCGATTTATTTAATTGAAATGCCAGGGTTGGAATATTTAAGAAGTGTTTTGACATGATTTACCCTGTCACAGTTACATTCTCTTAATTTTTCAAAGTTCATTTTGAATTTCTATAATTGAAATGTAAGAGCTGGAATATTTCAGTAGTGTTTTGTTGTGGTTTATCTTGTAACAGTTACATTTTCTTGATTTTTCAAAGTCTATTTTGAATTTCTTTCATTGAAATGCAAGAGTTGGAAAATTTTAATAGTGTTTTGTAATGGTTTACCATGTCACAGTTACATTCTTTTGATTTTTCAAAGTTCATTTTGAATTTCTTTCGTTGAAATGCAAGAGTTGAAATATTTTAGTAGTGTTTTGTTTTGCTTTACATTGTCACTGTTACATTCTCTTTATTTTTCAAAATTCATTTTGAATTTCTATCATTGAAATGCAAGAGTTGGAATATTACAGTAGTGGTTTGTTATGGTTTACTTTGTCAAAGTTACATTTTCCTAATTTTACAAAGTTCATTTTGAATTTCTTTAGATGAAATGAAAGAGTTGCAAAATTTCAATAGTGTTTTGTCATGGTTTCCCTTGTCACACTTACATTCTCTTAATTTTTCAAAGTTCATTTTGTTTTTATTTTGGTGAAATGCAAGAGTTGGAATATTGGAGTAGTGTTTTGATGTGGTTTACCTTGTCATAGTTATATTCTCTTGATTTTTCGAAGTTCATTTTGAATTTCTTTCATTGAAATGCAAGAGTTGGAACATTTCAGAAGTGTTTTGTCGTGGTTTACCTTGTCAAGGTTACATTTTCTTGATTTTTCAAAGTTCATGTTGAATTTATTTGATTGAAATGCATGAGTTGGAACATTTCAGTAGTGTTTTGTCGTGGTTTACCTTATCACAGTTACATTCTCGTGATTTTTCAAAGTTCATTTTGAATTTATTTCGTTGAAATGCAAGAGTTAGAATATTTCAGTAGTGTCTTGTTGTGGTTTATCATATCATAGTTACATTCTCTTGATTTTTAAAAGTTCATTTTGAATTTCTGTATTTGAAAAAAAAGAATTGGATTATTTCAGTAGTGTTTTATCGTGGTTTACCTTGTTACAGCTACATTCTCTTGATTTTTCAAAGTTCATTTGAATTTCTTTCATGAAATGCAAGAGTTGGATTATTTCACTAGTGTTTTGTCATGGTTTACCTTGTCACAGTTACATTCTCTTGATTTTTCAAAGTTCAGTGTCGATTTCTTTCATTGAAATGTAAGGGTTGGAATATTTCAGTCATTCTCTTAATTTTTCAAAGTTCATTTTGAATTTCTATCATTGAAATGCAAGAGTTGGAATATTTCAGTAGTGTTTTGTCGTGGTTTACCTTGTCACAGTTACATTCCCTTAATTTTTCAAAGTTCATTTTGAATTTCTTTCGATGAAATGAAAGAGGGAATATTTCAATTGTGTTTTTTCATGGTTTACCTCGTCAGAATTACATTCTCTTAATTTTTCAAAGTTTATTTTGGCTTTATTTCGGTGAAACGCAAGAGTTGGATCGGTTCATTAGTGTTTTGTTGTGGTTCAACTTTTCAGAGTTACATTCTCTTGATTTTTAAAACTTCATTTTTTTTTTATTTCGATGAAATGCAAGAGTTGGAATATTTCAGTAGTTTTATGTTGTGGTTTACCATGTCACACTTACATTCTCTTAATTTTTCAAAGTTCATTTTGGATTTCTTTCGATGAAATGCAAGAGTTGGAATATTTCAATAGTGTTTTTTCGTGGTTTACTTAGTCACAGTTACATTCTCTTAATTTTTCAAAGTTCATTTTGAATTTATTTTGTTGAAATGCAAGAGTTGGATTATTTCAGTAGTGTTCTGTTATGCTTCACCTTATCACAGTTACATTTTCATGATTTTTCAAAGTTCATTTTGAATTTCTTTTGTTGAAATGCAAGAGTTGGAATATTTCAGTAGTGTTTTGTCATGGCTTACCTTGTCACAGTTACATTCTCTTGATTTTTCAAAGTTCATTTTGAATTTCATTCATTGAAATTTAAGAGTTGGAATATTTCAGTAGTGTTTTGTTGTGGTTTACCTTGTCACAGTTACATTCTCTTAATTTTTCAAAGTTCATTTTGGATTTCTTTCATTGAAATGCAAGAGTTGGAATATTTCAGTAGTGTTATGTCGTGGTTTACCTTGTCACACTTACATTCTCGTTATTTTTCAAAGTTCAATTTGAATTTCTTTTCGTTGAAATGCAAGAGTTGGAATAGTTCAGTAGTGTTATATCATGGATTACCTTGTCACAAGATACATTCTCTTTATTTTCCAAAGATTATTTTGAATTTCATTTGTTGAAATGCAAGAGTTGGAATATTTCAGTAGTGTTTTGCCGTTGTTTACCTTTTCACAGATAAATTCTCTTGATTTTTCTAATTTCATTTTGGATTTCTTTCGTTGAAATGCAAGTTGGAATATTTCAGTAGTGTTTTGTCGAGGTTTACCATGTCACAGTTACATTCTCTTGATTTTTCAAAGTTCATTTTGGATTTCTTTCGTGAAATGCAAGAGTTGGATTATTTCAATAGTGTTTTATCATGGTTCACTTTGTCACAGCTACATTCTGTTGATTTTTCAAAGTTTATTTGGGATTTCTTTCATTGAAATGCAAGAATTTGAATAATTCAGTAGTGTTTTGTCGTGGTTTACCCTGTCAGACTTTCATTTTTGTTAGGTTAGGTTAGATCAAGCTATGTTATGTTAGGTTAGGTTAGGTTAGCTAAGTTTGGTTAGGTTAACTAAGTTAGGTTAGGTTAGGTTATCTATTATACATTTCTCCATGTTTAAGTTAGGTTAGGTTTGGCTAGATTATGTTATGTTTGGTTAGGTTTAGTTAGGTTAGGTTAGACTAGATTAAGTTATGTTAGGTTAAGTTAGGTTAGGTTAGGTTAGCCTACGTACGCGTGCGTACGCAGGCTAACCTAACCTAACTTAACATAACTTAATCTAGTCTAACCTAACCTAACGAAACCTAACCTAACATAACTTAATCTAGCCTAGCCTAACCTAACCTAACTTAAACATGGAGAAATGTATACTAGATAACCTAACCTAACCTAACGTAGTTAACCGAACCAAACTTAGCTAACCTGACTTAACCAAACCTAACATAACATAACTTGATCTAGCCTAACCTAACCTAACAAAAATGAAAGTGTGACAGGGTAAACCACGACAAAACACTACTGAATTATTCAAACTCTTGCATTTCAATGAATGAAATCCAAAATGAACTTTGAAAAATCAAGAGAATGTAGCTGTGACAAAGTAAACCACGATAAAACGCTACTGAAATAATCCAACTCTTGTTTTTCAACGAAAGAAATTCAAAATGAACTTTGAAAAATCAAGAGAATGTAACTGTGACATGATAAACCACAACAAAACACTACTGAAATATTCTAACTCTTGCATTTCAACGAAAGAGATTCAAAATGAACTTTGAAAAATCACTAGAATGTAACTGTGATGAGGTAAACCACTACAAAACACTGCTGAAATGTTCCAACTCATGGATTTCAATCAAAGAAATTCAAAATGAACTTTGAAAAATCAAGAGAATGTAACCTTGACAAGGTAAACCACGACAAAACACTTCTGAAATGTTCCAACTCTTGCATTTCAATGAAAGAAATTCAAAATGAACTTTGAAAAATCAAGAGAATATAACTGTGACAAGGTAAACCACATCAAAACACTACTGAAATATTAAATAAAACCAAAATGAACTTTGAAAAATTAAGAGAATGTAAGTCTGACAAGGTAAACCATGACAAAACACTATTGAAATATTGCAACTATTGCATTTCAACTATAGAAATACAAATTGAACTTTGAAAAATCAGGAAAATGTTACTTTGACAAAGAATACCACTACAAAACAATACTGAAATATTCCAACTCTTGCATTTTAATGATAGAAATTAAAAATGAATCTTGAAAAATAAGGAGAATTTAGCTGTGACAATGTAAAGCGCAACAAAACACTACTGAAATATACCAACTCTTGCATTTCAACGAAAGAAATTCAAAATGAAAATTGAAAAATCAAGAGAATGTAACTGTGACATGGTAAACCATTACAAAACACTATTGAAATTTTCCAACTCTTGCATTTCAATGAAAGAAATTCAAAATGTACTTTGAAAAATCAAGAAAATGTAACTGATACAAGGTAAACCACAACAAAACACTACTGAAATATTCCAGCTCTTGCATTTCAATTATAGAAATTCAAAATGAACTTTGAAAAATTAAGAGAATGTAACTGTGATTGGGTAAATCATGTCAAAACACTTCTGAAATATTCCAACCCTTGCATTTCAACTAAAGAAATCGACACTGAACTTTGAAAAATCAAGAAAATGTAACTGTGACAAGGTAAACCATGACAAAACATAACTGAAATAATCCAACTCTTGCATTTCAATGAACGAAATTCAGAATGAACTTTTAAAAATACAGATAATATAACTGCGACAAGGTAAACTACAACAAAACACTATTGAAATATTCCAACTCTTGCATTACAATGAAAGAAATTCAAAATGAACTTTGAAAAATTAAGAGAATGTAACTGTGACAAGGTAAACCCGACAAAACACAACTGAAATATTCCAACTCCTGCATTTCAACGAATAAAATTCAAAATGAACTTTGAAAAATCAAGAAAATGTAACTGCGACAGGGTAAACCACAAAAAAACACTACTGAAATATTCCAACTCTTGCATTTCAATGAAAGAAATTCACAATGAACTTTGAAAATCAAGAGAATGTAACTGCGACAAGGTAAACTACATTCTCTTGATTTTCCAAAGTTCATTTTGATGGTTTACCTTGTCACAGTTACATTCTCTTGATTTTCAAAGTTCATTGTGGATTTCTTTCATTGAAATGCAAGAGTTGGTATATTTCAGTAGTGTTTTGTTGTTTACTGTGACACGATAAACCACAACAAAACACTACTGAAATATTCCAACTCTTGCATTTCAACGAAAGAAATTCAAAATGAACTTTGAAAAATCACGAGAATGTAACTGTGACAAAGTAAACCACGACAAAACACTACTGAAGTGTTTCAACTCATGCATATCAATAAAATAAATTCAAAATGAACTTTGAAAAATCAAGAGAATGTAACTGCGACAGGGTAAACTACAACAAAACACTAATGAAATATTCCGACTCTTGGATTTCAACGAATGAAATTCAAAATGAACTTTAAAAAATCCAGAGAATATAACTGTGACATGGTAAACTATAGTAAAACACTACTGAAATAATCCATATCATGTATTTCAGCGAAAGAAACCCACAATGAACTTTGAAAAGTCAAGAGAATGTAACTGTGACAAGGTAAACCAAAACAAAACACTACTGAAATCAACATATCAAAAAACGCTGCTGCAAAGGTTTCAAGCTTTTATCTGCAAAAATGTGGGAATTTTGTAATTTTTGCCAGAAGAAAGACCATGGATGCATGTTTATTTGTTTGTTTTTTTCCCTAGAGGTGATTTTATCAACCCAGTGGGCCTAGACTGTCAAATGACACTTCATTTTAATGGAAATGGAAGGTTCTAGTGTCCTTTTTAATTGACTAAAATAATTGAAGGGCCACTAGGCCCCTCCCATGCTACCTTTTCCCCAAAATTGTCCAATCAAAATTTTGAGATAGTTTTTTTCTTCAGCATACTTTGAAGGCCCAATAACTATGTCTTTAGAGATGAAATGACCTCCTACAGCCCCTGGGGAAAGGTTTTTAAGTTATGAAATTAACATATTGTTTTATTTGTTATTGGGAATAGGCATTCATTTTTTGGGTGGGGAGGGGATGAAGAATTTTCTGCTGGGAGGATTTTACACTAGGAGAATTTAACATGGGGAGGGAAGTTTTCAGGGGTTGAACTTTTCAAGGGAAATTTTAGACTTGGTGAATTTGCCAGAATTCCTATATGAAAATTCTTTGTATCTTGCTTTTTCTTTACCAATTCAGTTTTAGGCATAGAGATGTTAAGGATAACTCGTCCAGATTAAATTTTAACTCAATCGTTTTAATTTAATTTTGAACACCAAAACCAATATATTTCACATCTTTATACTTCATAACTGTAAAAAAATTAAGTCTTTTTCAAAGCAACAACTAGATAAATACAATCAATCATCAAAAAAAAAATTATTGATAATAAAACAAAAACATATCCATTCAGGGGGAAAATACAAAAATTCCCAGCAAACTGTTCAGGGGAAACATTTCTGATTATATTGACTTCATATATCAGCTCATGGGTACTCTGGCAATGCAAGCAAAAGTTGATGGCATATTTTTGCTGAAATTACCCCTTATTGAGTTGTTTTCCTTGTGTTTCCTATAATTAGGGGAACACGGGTTGGAACGGGGTACTATCTTTAAAATGATTTTTATTAATTAGAAGGACTCAATATGAAAGGCTACAAAATTTCATAAAAGTACCTTGTATTGTTGTGAACAAAGTTTCACACAAATATTGTAAGAAGTGAACACAATTATTATTTATTTAATTAAAATATAAAAAATTGTCAAATACTCCGTTCTGCCCCGTATACGGGGCAGAACAGAGTGGTAGTTAAAACAGTATATCTAACTAAGTAAAACTGTTATTTGGCTTTTTATTTATTTTGATTATGGTAACAACTCTATTTTAAACATATTCTTTGATCGAATTAATCAGATTATGATTAATTAAATTAATTAATTAATCTGATTAATAAAAATAAAACTATAATTTGGCTTTTCCCATTATGCTTAAGCCAACAAAACTACTTTAAACATATTTTTTTCATCAATTTAATGTCATTCTGAATTACAAAATTCACATACAAGGATAGCTTCATCGTCCTCGCTATCAATTCCTGCGCAGGAATTGTGAGCCGATTTTCTACATATGGAACAGGCAACCCAACCCTCAGTTGACCTTGAGTAAAACTCACAACAATATAAACATTCCCAGTCGGAAAATTCGTCAGAATCACTGCCGTAAGTTTCAGGCTGTTTCATTATCTTCTTGTTTTTTTCTTGGCACTTTTTCACTCTTATTCAGGCACTTTCCTTTTGTTTCTGTCTTGGCAATCTCTTTTTCTTGTTTTTCTTTTATAGCATCCTCAAACTCATTTTTATATGGTGAATCAGTTATAACTCCCGTCTTCCCCCTCCTTCGATTCGTCCTTTTTGCACATCCTCTGACTTTTGGAATAGGAATTAAATTTTCAGGTGAAACAATAAATACAGTTGGAGAGTCATTCATGTCAGTTGTCATCCAAGAGCATCCAGGAGTAGCCTTGTCATCCATATTAAATTGAACCTTTTTAGCAGGGGTGCCATTAACACCAACGGTAGGGCTAGAAACTGTAACATCTTCACCCCTCTCACTACAAGTGTTGGGATTTTCTTTATCAACAGCTGAGCCAGACGAAGATTTTCCCACTTGTTCTTTCTCTGTCGTTGGAGGTTCCTCAATCACTTTTTGGGTAGAAGGTTCAGCTTGTTTGATGTCAGTAGTGTCAGCTGGCAGGAAATCTGAATCAGAGAATATGACTGGGATACGTGTTCAAATTCCTGCTGCTTTAAATCCCTTAATTGCAGTATTCATAGAGGCGCTTTGAATAAACCCTGATCCGAAGAGCGTAGAAATTTGAAACAGCGACACAAATTTTACTGGGTTGTAACGGAGCCGCTTTCGAAGCTCGTCAGCTTAGTGAAGGCTCAGAGGCTTCATGAAAGACACATCAAGCGGTTGTAACTTGTGAGAACAATGCGGGGGTAAACAAAGCAACGAAACGCCATTATTTCTTGCGTAATCTATGACCTCTAGGTTCTTGGTGTGGGTGGAATATCCGTCGAATATGAGGAGAACCGGAAAGTCCTTTAATGCCTTAGAAAATACTACACATTTTTTAAACCATACTAAGAATAGCTCAGCAGTCATCCATCCAGTGCTGTGAACCTCAGCCCAACTCCCTGGAGGTAGTCCCAGCTCAAACTCCTTCTGCATTTTCTTCCTCGGAAAAACTAACATCGGGGGCATGGATCCACTTGGAGACATGCAAATACAGCAAGTTACGGTGTCCCCATTTCTGTAGAAGCTATTGCACCAATTTGTTTACCCTTACAAGCAATGATTTTTGAAGGGTTCTTAGGGTTCACTGAAACACCGGCTGCATCACAATTAAATATCTGCGACGCTGTAAGTTTGTGCTTATCTGCCAATTGAGTGAGTTGCGAAAAAAAACAGTCCGCAGCCACTCTATTAAATCCCATAGCTCTTCCACCAGATGTTGACTCTGGCTTACGAATAGACGGACTAGGATTTATCTTAAAAAATCCGTTGACCCAGTCTTGACCTGCTATTTCATTTTGAAATCTATGAGCTCTGCCATTTCTTTGAGCTAATTGGTAAGCTAAGGTACGTAAGTCCTTCATCGTCAGACCAAATAACCGCGCCTCCATAGTTTTTAAGTACGTCACAAGCTCAAGTTCCTGTTCTTGGGTAAAAACGGTTTGAAATTTCCCTGCAGTTTTATCAATCTTATACTCAGGATTTTCCTTTTTTCTTAATGTATCTTTCAAGAGTAGTTTCGGGAACGTCAAACTCATTAGAAGCATTCAGGCAGCCACATCGACTAGAAATAACCGTTACAACAGCATTGTTCATCACCTCAGTAGACTATGATTTTCTGTTTGTCTTTCTCTTATACACTCGGACCATCTGAAAATAAATTAGAAAAAGTTACTGACCCAGTTTTAACGGCTCGTCAGATTAAAATAGTGCGGGGCGGAATGGGATACTTCCCCATTCTCCCCCACCCGTTCCACCCCAGGAACACGCCTTATTATTCTGAGGTTATGGCCACGCAAAAACTTAAAGTAAAGAAACAATAAGCTCACTAAAACAAAGCCCATTGAACGTATTACAAGCATGACTAGCTACAGATGTAATGCAAAGAAGCGTGTTAACCTTACCTTTATTACAAAATCAATAAAAGTTGCAATCCAACAGCAAATAACTAGAAGACAACTGGTTCTCTCATTAAACGAAAGGAAACTAAACAAACATGGATTCCGCAGTTCAGCTGTACCGAGCTGGAGTAGTTATAGCTATTGCCGCTTGAGCATCAGCATATAGATCTTGTGCTAGTGCTAGTGCTTAGGTATCTGAAGTCTGCAACTGTATAACTCTCTGTGCTAATAACTTAAAGATGTGTAGTGTCTCTGATATATTACGTTTACAATCTGTACCTGGTTCACAAAGAGGAATTAAAATAAATAAGAAATTAAATTAAAATAAAATAAATAAGAGTCAAACTTAAAACGAGTAGAAATCAATATGAGTAGGGTTCTAAACCCCAAGCTTTCTAAAAGCCAGAACATAATTTGCACTTTACTGAAAAAAATTCAAATGGATTTACTGAAAAAAAAGTACATTGTCAGTTTGATATAAATTTGGTGATATTTATTCCTTAAAACCTTAATTAATTTTTCATTTCTTAAAGTTATAAAAATAAAAACATTTAAAATAATTTTTTTTTTCAGAATAAAGTACAAATTATATTCTGGCTTTTAGAAAGCATAGGTTTTTAGAACCCTATTCATATTAATTTCTGCTCATTTTGAGTTTGATTCTGTTATTTATTTTAATTTTTGTTTGTTTTGAGTTTCATTTATTTATTGATACTGTTTTGTGGAAGTTGTATGCTTTGTAGATTATTTGATTCTTTTTTTTTTCATTTCTGATATAATTGAGTTCTTTCCTCTTTTTTCGGAAAACTCATTTTGTGGAAAAAGTTTCTTTCATTAATTTCCGTTCGTTTTATATTGACATTGTCCTTTTTCATAGGCAGCGCGCTAGCGCTGCCTAAGTAAAGAACGTTGTGGGCACAATGCGTTGTTTTTTTTTTGTTTTTTTTTTCTCCATACCTGAGCACTTTGTAATGAAAGAGTAGTCGTAAAAAATTCGAAAAGGGCTCTTTCGATTGGAAATTGGAGTGGCTAGTGCCCTTTTCAAGAGTCGAAAGTGATTGGAGGGCCACTAGCCCCCTCCCCCCCACGCCCGTCAGTCCCCCACACACATCCAATCAAAATTTTGAGATAGACATTTTGTTCAGCATAGTTGATTTCCAGACAGAAAATATCTCTGAGGAAGTCACTCCCGCACAACCCTCAGGACAAGGGTTTTAAGTTATGCCCTGAGGGAATATAAGATCAATGTTGACAATGTACGGTTTATAATTTTTTTTTCTTTAAAGCAGGGCACATCATATAGAAGGGGTTGTCGTAGAAACTTCAAAAGGGGCTCATTCGATTAGAAATCGAGAGTTCTAGTGCCCTTTTTAATAGTCGAAAGTGATTGGAGGGCAACTAGCCCCCCCTACACACCAATCATTTTCCCAAACACATCCAATTGAAATTTTGAGATAGCCATATTGTTCAGAGTAGTTGATTTCAAGATAGAAAATGTGTTTCTGAGGAGGACACTCCCCCACAACCCTCAGGGAAGGGTTTTAAATTATGTCTTGGGGGCATATAAGGTTTTTATAGAATACGTTGTCGTAAACACTTCAAAACAGGCTCATTACATTGGAACTTCAAAGGGGTAGTGCCCTTTTTAATAGTCAAAAGTGATTGGAGGGCAACTAGCCCCCCCCACGCCAATCATTCCCCCAATCACATCCAATAAAAATTGTGAGATAGCCATTTTGTTCAGCGTAGTTGATTTCCATATAGTAAATATGTTTTGAGGAGGACACTCCACAGCAATCCTCAGGGAAAGTGTTTTAATGTAGGCCCTGGAGGCATAGAAGGTTTTTATAGAATGCATTGTTGTAGAAACTTCAAAAAAGGATCATTCGATTGGAAATTCAAAGGGCTAATGCCCTTTTTAATAGTCGAAAGTGATTGGAGGACAATTAGCCCCCCCATGCCCATCATTCCCCCAAGCACATCCAATCAAAAATTTAAGATAGCCATTTGGTTCAGCGTAGTTGATTTCGAGATAGAAAATGTGTTTTTGACGAGGATACTCCCCCCCAACCCTCAGGGACAGGGTTTTAATTTATGCCCTGGCGGCATATAAGGTTTTTATAGAAAGCGTTGTTGTAGAAACTTCAAAAAAGGTTCATTCGATTGGAAATAAAAAGAGCTAGTGCCCGTTTTAAAAGTCCAAAGGGATTGGCCGGCAACTAGCCCCCCACGCCCATCTTTTCCCCAAACACATCCAATCAAAATTATGAGATGGCCATTTTGTCTAACGTAGTTGATTTCCAGATAGAAAATAGGTTTTTGAGGAGGATACTCACCCACAACCCTCGGGGCAAGGGTTTAATTTATGCCCTGGGGGCATATAAGGATTTTAAAGAAGGTGTTGACGTCGAAACTTCAAAACAGGCTCATTTGATTGGAAATTCCAAGGGCTAGTGCCCTTTTTAATAGTCAAAAGTAATAGGAGGACAACTAGCCCTCCCCCCCCCATGTCCATTGTTCCCCCAAACACATCCAATCAAAATTGTGAGATGGCAATTTTATCTAGCGGAGTTGATTTCTAGATTTAAAATAGGTTTTTGAGGAGGATACTCACCCACGACCCTCTGGCCCCGGGTTTTAAGTTATGCCTTGTGGGCATATAATTATTTTAAATAAGATATTGACGTCGAAACTTCAAAACAGGCTCAGTCGATTGTAATTTCCACAGGCTAGTGCCCATTTTAATAGTCAAAAGTAATAGGAGGACACCTAGCCCCCCCCCATGGCCCGTGGTCCCCCCCCCACAGCCCATCAAAATTTTGTGATAGGCATTTTGTCAGCGTAGCTGATTTCCAGATAGAAAATATCTTTTTGAGGTTGACACTCCCCCAAAACCCTCAGGGCAAGGGTTTTAAGTTATGCCCTGGGAGCATATAAGGTTTTTATAGAAGGTATTGTTGTAGAAACTTCAAAAGAGGCTCATTCGATTGGAAATTCAAAGGGTGTTTGTCCTTTTTAATAGTCGAAAGTGATTGGAGGGCAACTATCCCCCCCCGCCCTTCGGTCCCCCACACACATCCAATCAAAATTATGAGATAGTCATTTTGTTCAGCGTAGCAGATTTCAAGATAGAAAATATTTTTTTGAGGAGGACACTCCCCAGCCACACTCAGGGCAATGGTTTTAAGTTAAGCCCAGGGGGCGTATAAGGTTTTTTATAGAAGGCATTGTCGTAGAAACTTCAAGACAGGCTTATTCGATTGGAAATTAAATGGGCTAGTGCCCTTTTTAAAAGTCGAAAGGGATTGGAGGACAAGTAGCCCCCCCCCCACACCCAGCATTCACCCACACTCATCCCATCAAAATGTTGAGATAGCCAATTTGTTCAGAGTAGTTGCTTTCTAGATAGAAAATTTTTTGGTGGAGGACCCTTCCCCACAACTCTCAGGGCAAAGGTTTTAAGTCATGCCTTGGGGGCATATACGTTTCTTATAAAAGGCATTGTCGTAGAAACTTCAAAACAGGCTCATTCGATTGGAAATTCAAAGGGCTAGTGCCCTTTTTAAAAGTCAAAAGGGATTGGAGGACAACTAGCCCCACCCCCCACCCCCCTCATACACCCACACTCATCCCATCAAAAATTTGAGATAGCCAATTTTTTAAGCGTAGTTGATTTCCAGATAGAAAATGTTTTGGAGGAGGACCCTTCCCCACAACTCTCAGGGCAAAGGTTTTAAGTTATGCCCTGGGGGCATATAAGGTTTTTATAAAAGGCATTGTCGTAGAAACTTCAAAACAGGCTCATTCGATTGAGAATTCAAAGGGCTAGTGCCCTTTTTAATAATTGAAAGTGATTGGCGGGCAACTAGCCCCCCACGCCCATCATTCTCCCAAACACATCCAATCAGAATTTTGAGATAGCCATTTTGTTCAGCGTAGGCTAGTTGATATCCAAATAGAAAATATGTTTTTTAGGAGGACACTCGTGCAAAGGACAGTCCCCCACAACCCTCAGGGCAAGGGTTTCATGTTATGCCCTGGGGGCATATAAGGATTTATAAGAAGGCGTTGTTGTAGAAACTTCAAAACAGGCTCATTCGATTGGAAATTCAAAGCGCTAGTTCCCTTCTAAATAGTCGAAAGTGTTTGGAGGGGAACTAGCCTCTTCCCCACGTCCATCATTCGCCCAAACACCTCCAATCAAAATTTTGATATAGCCATTTTGTTCAGCGTAGTTGATTTCCAAACAGAAAATATGTTTTTGAGGAGGACAATCCCCAACAACCTTCAGGGCAAGGGTTTTAAGTTTTGTCCTGGGGTATACAAGGTTTTTATAGAAGGCGTTGTTATAGAAACTTCAAAAGGGGCTAATTAGATTGGAAGTTAAAAAGGCAAGTGCCCTTTTTGATAGTCGAAACTGATTGGAGGGCAACTAGCCCCCCCCCCACGTCCCTAATTCACCCAAGCAGATCCAATAAAAATTTTGAGAAATTCAAAGGCTAGTGCCCTTTTTAATAGTTGAAAGTGATTAGTAATATTTTTGTTGTTGCTTTTTAGACCAGGGCAGTTCGTATCGAAGGAGTTGTCGTTTGAACGTCGAAAGGGGCTCATTCGATGGAAAATAGAAAGGGTTGATGCCCTTTGTAAGAGTCAAAAGTGATTGGAGGCCAACTAATTCCCCTTCCACTCCCAACCACCCATTGGCCCATTACATTTAAAAACTAAATGTTGCCTTAAGATTAAATCAAAATACACTGTGATAATTATAATTCCTAATAAAGCATCTCAGTAGTATCCAAAGAACGACTGAGGGTGTTACGTTCAAACTTTCGAGGCTACTTCTGCTCTTAAAATTTAACCAACTCAAAATAGTGTAAGTGTATCCAAGCTATCAAAGAAAGTAAACAGATTTTTTTGCGAATGGTATCAAGTTTTCCATTTCAGGTCAGCTAGAGGAGGCATGAAACTATTTGTGTCCAGATTTTTAAAATGGTGTATGTTGTTAAAAATTGCTGAAAATTTTTCTCCAGCATAACAATAGCAGGCCGAACTATAAAGTCTTAAAAAACGAAAAGATTTAAAATGTTATTTTCTTTTTCCCTAAAAAGACTATGTTAATATAAAACGAACATAAATTAACTAAAAAAAAAACTTTTTCCACAGAATAAGTTTTTCAAAGAAAAGTAAAGAACTCCATTAAACAAAAAATGAGCAAAAATAAAATCAAATAATCTACCAAGCACGAAAGTACCACAAATCAGCATTGATAAATAAATGAAACCCCAAACTAACAGAAATTACAATAAATACCCTAGTCAAACCCAAAACGAGCAGAAATTAACCTAAGTTGGGCGCAAAACCCTAATGCCTTCCCAAGGCCAGAACAAAATTTGCACTTTACTGAAAAAATACAAATGAATGTGCGTTGTAGGTTTAATATAAATATACTGATATTTAGTAATCAAAATGTTAAAATTATTTGATTTATTAAAGTTATAACGTAAAACATTTATATTTTTTCAGTAAAGTGCAAATTTTGTTCTGGCCTTGGGAAGGCATAGGGTTTTTGCGCCCAACTTATGTTAATTTCTGCTCGTTTTGAGTGATGCGCTAGTCCTCTCAAAATTCAGTCGAATGAGCCGTTTTTGAAGCTTCTACGACAAAACTTTCTATAAAAACCTTATATGCCCAAGTTCATAACTTACAACCATTATCCTGAGGGCTGTGAGGGGGGGGGGTTGTCATCCTCAAAAACATAATTTCAGGACCTTTCAACTACATTGAACAAAATGGCCATATCAAAATGTTGATTGTAAATTTTTGGGGAAATAATGAGCATGGGGGGGGGGGGTGATTATCCCACCCATTACTTTTGAATATTAAAAAGGGCAAAAGCCCTCTCAATTTCCAATTTAATGAGCCCTTTTTTAAGTTTTTACAACAACACTTCCAAAAAAAAAACTTTATATGTCCCAGGGCATAACTTAAAGCCTTAACCCTGACGGTTTTGGGGGAGTAGGTTGTCATATAATTTCCAGACCCTTCAACTACGCTGAACAAAATGGCTGTATTAAAATGTTGATTGGAAGTGTTTGGGAAAATGATGGGAATGGGGGCCTTTTTGAAGTTTCTACAACAACTCTTTTGATGAAAACCTTATGTGCCCCCAGGGCATAAATCAAAACCCTAGCCTTTAGGGCGGTGGGGGCGGGGGTCATCATCAAAGACCTAATTTCCAGAACTTTCAACTACATTGAACAAAATGGTTATCTCAAAATTTTGATTGGATGTGTTTAGAGAAATGGTGGACAAGAGAGGGATGTTAGTTGCCCTCCAATCACTTTCGACCTTTAAAAAGGGCACTCAATTTTCAATTGAATGAGCCCTTTATGAAATTTCTATGACAGCGCTATCTATAAAAAAAACCTTGTATGCCCTCAGGGCATAACTTACCACCCTTACCCTGAAGAGTTTGGGGGGGTTTGTCATCCTCAAAGACATAATTTCCAGAATTTTCAACTACGTTTAACAAATGGCTATCTCAAAATTTTGATTGGATTTTTTTGGGAAAATGGAGGGCATGAGAGGAGGGTTAGTTGAATTCCAATCATTTTTGACTATTAAAAATTGCATTAGTCCTTTCAATTTCCAATCAGATGAGCCCTTTTTGTAGTTTCTACAGAAAAATGTCTATAAAAACCCTGTTTGGCCCCAGGGCATAACTGTCAAGCCTTGTCCTGAGGGTCATCCTTAAAGACCTAATTTCATAAGCTTTAAACTATGTTGAACAAAATGGCTGTCTCAAGTTTTGTTTCGTTGCGTGTGGGGAAGGGTGGGTGTACTAAGAGGGAGGGTAGGGGGCTAGTAGCCCTCTAATCACTTGACTGTTAAAAAGGGCACTAGCCATTTCAATTTTCAATCGAATGAGCCTTTTTTGAAGTTTCTACAGAAAAATTTCTATAAAAACCTTATATGCTCCCAGGGCATAACTTATAACCTTTTCCCTGAGGGTTATGGGGTTTGTCATCCTCAAAGACCTAATTGCATAAACTTTACACTATATTGAACGAAATGGTTATCTCAAAATTTTGATTAGATGTGTTTTGGGAAATGGTGGGCATGAGAGGGGGTTAGTTGCCCTCCAATCACTTTCGACTATTAAAAAGGGTACTAGCCTTTTCAATTTCCAATGAAATGAGCCCTTTTTGAAGTTTCTACAACAATGCTTTCTATAGAAACCTTATATGCTTTCAGGGCATAACTTACAACCCTTGCCCTGAGAGATCTGGGGGGGATGTTATCCTCAAAGAGGTAAGTTCCACAACTTTAAACAACGTCGGAAAAATTAATATCTAAAAATTTTGAGTGGATGTGTTTGGAGAAATGGTGGGCGTGATAGGGGGGTTAGTTTCCCTCCAATTACTTTTTACTATAAAAAAAGGCACTAGCCTGTTCAATTTCCAATCGAATGAGCTCTTTTTGAAGTTTCTACAACAAGCCTTTCTATGAAAACCTCATATGCTCTTGGGGCATAACTTACAACCTTTGCCCTGAGGGATGTGAAGGTTTTATCATCCTCAAAGACCTAATTTCCAGAAGTTTCAACCATGTTGAACAAAATAGCTATCTAAAAATTTTGATTGGATGTGTTTGTGCAAATGGTGGGCGTGAGAGGGGGTTAGTTGCCCTCCAACCAGTTTCTTCTATTAAAAAGGCACTAGCCTATTCAATTTCCAATCGAATGAGCTCTTTTTGACGTTTCTATGACAAAGTTTTCTATAGAAACCTTATATGCCCCCAGGGCATAGCTTACAACCCTAGCCCTGAGGGCTCTTGGGGGAGTGTCCTTTGTCTTTGCCTGCCAGGCAAAGACAAATTCAAGGTCAGTCAAAAGCCCTCAGGAGTCCTCAGTCAGCCATAGAATCAGACACAATTTTTTCAGCCAAAGAGTGATCAATGATTGGAACAGTTTGAGCAAGGATACTGTTTCTGAATATCAGCTAAGGTTGTCAAAAGGAGACTTGACAAAGAATGGGATGTTAAACCTTAAGAATATAATTGGGAGTTCAACCACTAATTTCCTACAATTAAGAATAATTTATGTCCTTACATAAAGGAAAGTGTGTCACTGGATTTGAAACAAAGTGATATTTTTTTTATTAGGTGTATCTTAGAGATATATATATATTTTTTATTTGTGCATTTTGTTTTAAATAACTGCCACAAGGCCGCATCCAGGGGGGGGGGTACCCAGTTTGACCCCCCCCCCCGAAAGTTTTGACCGAGTCGGAAATTAGTCTGAAAAATACCTGTAAAGTGAAAACCTTACCAGAAAAAAATATAATCCCATACTAAGTTCTTTTGCCTTCTGTGGGTAAATGGTGCTGATCAGCTTACGCAATTAGGTAACCGTAGATAACCCCATGTTCACCAGACCTTGCATAGTAAATTAAGGTTAGTATGCGCTATTATCCTTTTGTATTTTGTGGCATACAAAAATCCTATTGCAATTTTGTGGGTAAAAGGTTGTGATCAGCTTACACAATTAGGTAACCCCATGTTCGCCTTATTATGCAAGGTCATTCCCTGCATAGTAAATTAGGATCAATGGGGGCTCGAGGTAAATGTTAAAATCTGGTTGACGTTGAAGAGTATTTTATAGCCAACAACTAAAGAGCATAAACAAAATTTATGCAACAATATTTGATAAACAAATGTTAATTTGGTAAATTAAGATTCTTAATTCTTGGTATTCTCTACTAGAATGTTTGATTTTTATGTTATTTTTTAGTTTTCTTTTCTTAGCCGAAAATGAAAACTAGTAGAAAGGCTGTTCAAACTGAAAATCCGAATATTTCAGGAATAGAATGGAGGCTCTAAAAGCTATTTCAAAGACAAACAAGAACCATTCACCAATCAAGAAACTTAAACATCGTCCAGCCTGTTTGACGCCATTTTCATATGGTAATTTCATACATACATTGAAGCAACCAAAATCAGTAAATTCAAAACTAAGAAGACCGTTAAGACAACAAGGGTAACAGCAGTTGAATAGTAAACAATGGAAGAAATGAAACTAGCTTAAGAAGAAATATAGAAATTTGGTAAGTTGATTGGTAAGAGTTTAGTAAGTTTACTATCTGGCACAAAGAAGAGTGACTAAATAGTAAAGAAAGGAGGGAATGTAAGTTTCTAAAAAAGAAACCTAGAAATTTTGCAATTAGCCAATAAGAAGTCTGTTAATTTGGCAAGAAGCCTGTAGAAACCTAGTATTTCAAAAAGGAACCTAGAAATTTGGTAATTAGCTTGATAAGAAGTCTGGTAATTTGGTAAGAACCCTGTTAAGTAAACAAAAAGAATAGTGACCAAATAGTAAACAAAGGAGGGAATGTAAGTTTCTAAAAAAGAGACCTAGAAATTTGGTAATTAGCCTATAAGAAGTCTGTTAATTTGGCAAGAAGCCTGTAGAAACCTAATATTTCAAAAAGAAACCTATAAATTTGGTAATTAGCTTGCTAAGACGTTTGGTAATTTGAGGATTTGGGCGGAAGAAGGGCTAATATTTACAATATTTTCTATTTAATCTTTTTTCCAATCTTATTATTAATTTTTATTTCTGTTTTTTTTTGGGTGTTCAATCCATAGTTTCCATAGTAACCATTCATAATATTTTTTGTTTTAATATTATATTATTATTAATGTTTGTTTATTTTTGTTTTAGATTTTAGTTATCAATCCATAGTAATTTCTGTTCTTTTCAAGATTAGCTTAGAATAAGATTGTTTCTGCTCATATCAGGTTTTGATGTTGCTCCTTACTCTTGTATAAACATAATTAGAACGCTATTTAGTATATTGATTTTGTTTTGTTTTTAACTGGTCTACGTTTAGTATGTC
This sequence comes from Artemia sp. Qi Xiang Cuo, assembly GCF_049724085.1. Taxonomy (NCBI): domain Eukaryota; kingdom Metazoa; phylum Arthropoda; class Branchiopoda; order Anostraca; family Artemiidae; genus Artemia; species Artemia sp. Qi Xiang Cuo. Next base: position 12,802,174 of record NC_142803.1, read on the forward strand.
TTGATTATAGGAATGTTAAATAAAAGTTCAAATAGGGATAAAATCCTTTTAATAGACAGTGATGATAGAAATTCACAAAAATACCAGATATTTCGGTCAACTCTAAAGGGACCGTAATCAGTATTAACTATAATGATGAAAGTTTTAAGCCTGTGGAATTACCCAGTTTATGGGTCAGAAATAGATGGTATTTTTTGTGAATTTTCTATCATCACCGTCTATTAAAAAGGACTTTATCCCTATTTTAACTTTTATTTATCGTCATGGAAAGGCAGTGTGGTCTCCGAAATTATCTACGTTATATAGGAATGTTTTCAATGCTTATCTTTCCATTAATAACTAAAACACTATTAACATTACTAAAATATAACTTTATTAGTAAAATATACTAAATATATTACTAAAATATAGTTTAAATAGTAGCTTTGATTTTAAGTGAAAATTGAGTAGAAAATTCGATTTTGAAATCTATCCATGTTATAGTTTTTTAAATAACCGTCAAAGGTTAAATTTTTAAATACAAAAATAATTGTATACTGGAAAATAAACATGAAAATTTATAAATATACAGTAACGGAAGCAAAAACAAATAACTGTAAGAAAAAAGCTGATATGTTGAGGTCAGAGCTGTATCCAGGGGGGCTACAAGACTATATTGGCACCCTTCCACCTAATAAAAGTGGTTGAGGTTCCAGTGAGGATTTTTTACCGGACAGAACTATTGGACTGTGATCTATACAACTGCTTTTGTGAAAATCAAGTAGTATCTTTTAATTGTGTACCTACTGTCTCTTGGCTTGCTATGTTGGTATATTATTCTGAAAATAGTAATCATCAACCCCATAAGCTCTTTATAGGCCAATTGTGTTGAATCAAAACGGTATTTGGGAAATATGCTGGGTGTTTAAATTTTTGACTATTATATTGTAACAATACCCTCAGATCTATAACTAACTATTTTAGAAGTTCTGAAATACTAGCTCTGGTGAAGTTCAAGTACTATTTGTGAAACATATGCTTAATGTTTTTCAGTTTTGGACTTCTTTATAGATATTTAGCTTTAAATGCTTAACTAACAACCCGAGAAGAACTCAAATGGCAACTTCAATGAAAAAAAAATATTTAATTAAATAATTATTTAAAACACTTTAAATAATCTATACTTTAATTATAATGATTTATAATTTAAATAATACTACTACTACTACTAACAACTCATCGCAGCACCAAGCCGCCTGAGGCCAACACAGCTACGCACGCTCCTCCTTCACCCCAATCTATTCAAAGCCTCCCTTTTGACACCTGCCCACGAAGTTCCCATTTCCTTTAAATCTTTCTTTATGACGTCCTCCCAGCCCAGACGGGGACGACCTGCTTTCCGTTTAGCCCTAGATGGTTGGCCGAAAAGAACAATCTTCAGCAATCTGTCATCCTTCATCCGCACAACATGCCCTAACCACCTCAACCTTTCTTTCATTATAGACCTAGAAAGCGGTATTGAACCACATTTTTCATATAGCCAATTGTTTGAAATACGGTCAGTCAGCCGGGTACCCAGAACAATCCTTAAGCAATTTCTCTGGAAAACATCTAGTAAATCTTCATCCGCTTTTCGGAGCGTCCTTGCTTCAGAGCCATATTTGACCACTGTCATCACTGTAGCTTCTAAGATTCTAATCTTTGTTTTGCAGACTTATCTTCCTATTCTTCCAGACTTTTTTTTACTGTGAAAAAACACCCTGAGCCTTGGCTATTCTATTTTTAACATCTTCACTGCTCCCACCATCTTTACTAATAATACTACCAAGGTAGGTGAAGCTGCACACCTGATCAATCTTTTCATTACCCAACGTCACCTTTTCACCTTCACTTATTCCTAGCCTTAGTGACTTAGTCTTCCTAACATTAATTTTCAAACCAATACTAGCACCGTGAACTCGCAAAACCTCTAAAATTTCATTCATTTTGCTGAAACTTTCATCTAGGATGCTTAAATCATCAGCATAATCCCAAGTTCAGGAGACTTTTTCCTCTCCATGTGATTCCGTGGTCTCCCATTGCCTTTCTTGTGCTCCTTAAAACAAAGTCCATCTAAATAATCCAAATAAAGTGGGATAGAACACAAACCTGCTTAACTCCTGATTTAATACAAAACAAGCTGCTAACCTCATGTCCTACCTTAACCGCAGCAGTGTTATTCTCGTACATAGCACTGATCACTTTAATGTATTTGTCTGGTATACCATACAAGGATAAAACCTCTACTAAAGCTCCTCTATCAACAGAATCGAACGCTTGCTCATAATCTATAAAACTGAGGACCAAAGGTGTTTGAAAACTTAGGCACTTCTCAAATATTAACCTAAGAGTGAAAATTTGGTCAACACATCCTCTACCTTTTCTAAAACTGCACTGCTCTTCTCTTAAAACCTTGTCTACGGCATCTCTCAGTCTAAAAAGTATCATACTACTAAGCAATTTGCTACCTACAGAGACCAGACTAATGTCTCGATAATTACCACACTCACTTTTATCACCTTTCTTATAAAGTGGCTTAATTAAGGTTTTCCTAAAATCGTTAGGTACTTACCCTTTTTCAAAAATGATGTTCATAATCTTCAATAACTTATTTCTAACCTCAGAGCCACCATATTTAAGAAACTCATTTACTACCTTATCAGCACCTGGAGCCTTATTATTCTTTAATCCTTTTAGTACTGTTGCTAATTCCTCCTCACAAAACAAATCTTCCTTCACATCCAAGGCATCACAAACTTATTCATTTTCCTCTATATTTTTTCCTGCAGCTCTATCTCGGTTTAGCAACTTCTCAAAATGTTCAGCCCATCTCGCTTTAGCTTTTTCCTTATCGCTAATTGCCACCCCATTCCTATCTTTAACTGGGACAAGTCCGGATTGACTACGACCTCTCAATTTGTTAACGTGCCAGTACAATATTTTACTATTATGCCGTCTAGCTGCATCTTCTAAATCCTCTGCAATTTTATCCATCGCCTCCACTTCACACCTCCTTAGGTGTGAATTTAAATAATATATTTATTATTATTTAATATTCTAAATAATAACATTTATTTAAAAATACTATTTTAATTATTTTTTTTCGTTTGATTTACATAGCGCAACATTAACTTCAAATCTGTAACAAACAGCATCATGAAATCTTAAATAAAAATTTTGGAAAAAAAAATGTTTTGATGGCTAGTTACATTGATGGCTGTCACATTGAGTTACATTTGACGGCTAGTAGTTACAAGTAATTTTGAAGTTTGAATGTCAAAATATTGAATTGACAATCACTCCAAAAGGAAAAAAAAAAAATCAAATTTGGTGATGAGAGGGGGGCAGGCAATGAAGCTCTGAACAGATTAGAAATAAGAAGGGTCAAACCCAACTATGTACCCTAGGCGAATTGATACTAAAATGAATTGTCAGTAGTAGTCGCAGTAAACCTTAGAAAACGTCTTAGTTTCACAGCTTTAAAGAAAGATGAAATGGGGAAGCTAATTTGACCATTCATTTAATTAGCTATTTGATAGATTTATATTTTTAATTATTTAATATGGTGCTTTCGTTGGATCCTTTTGAGGAATTTCAGTCGCTGATTGACAGTTTTTATAGCTAGTCCTGGTTTCTGAACATACTTCTAAGTAGTTTATTTTTTCTTAAAGCGGTGGCACTTATCAGTGGCAGTCCTGGTTTCTGAACATACTTCTAAGTAGTTTATTTTTTCTTGGAGTGGTGGCACGTATCAGTTTCAGTTCTGGTTTCTGAATATACTTCTAAGTAGTTTATTTTTTCTTGGAGCGGTGGCACTTATTAGTGGCAGTCCTTGTTTCTGAACATACTTCTAAGTAGTTTTTTTTTCTTGGAGTGTTGGCAACCCCAGTTGGGCTTCAAAACTCTTCAGATTTATCTGGTTTTGAAGTTATTTATTGGAGTTATTTATTTACATGTCCAAATTTTTCTATTATATTTTATGTATATCGTAATGCACTTTATAATTTATTATATTTTTCATAGTATATTTTATAACTTACAGCTTAGCAATAGGCCAGCGCTGTTTGACCTGAGAGTGTTTTCGCCTCGAACTGGAGTTGTTCCAATTTTGGCTAATTAAATTGGTTCTGTGGTCCAGCTGGTCGAATCCTAGTTTACTTTATTATTTTCCTATGTTTATTATCCTTGCAGTTCTTGAATTATGGTTAAAATTATTATTTTATCGCCAAACTTTTGATTATTATCTCGCTAAATCTTGCTCGGATGTAGTTTTGGATGATAGTTTGATTAAACGAAGTATCGATATTTTTACTTGTCGATAATCAATATATCGATTTCGGTATTTATGATCAGTTTTTCTTTGAAGTTAAGTAGTTTAATTTTTCTACGAGCGGTGGCAACCCCAGTTGGGGTTTTAAAAGCTCTTTGTTCTTTTAAAAACTCTCTATCGGTAAAAATACCCTGGCAAATTTGTAAACAAATTTACAATTCAAAATACACCTCCACCCTTATCCAGGTGTGATGTATACAATTTTTCACCTTGTAACCCCCTGCTTATTATGCTACATAACACCAATTTTGTAACTGATTTTTTCTACATAATGATACTACTATTACTAACAACTCACCAAAGTGCCTGAGACCAACACAGCTGTGCACCCTACTCCTCCTTCCCAAATGAGGCAGAAACAAACAATTTTAGTTAGAAGAGTCAGCATATTCTCGAATTAAATTATTTTGCAAAAAAAGAAAGATAGAAAATGGGACAACAATTTTTTCTATAATCATATATCCCTTGATTTTTTTTTTGTTTTTTTTTTATACCAAAAAGTTTATATTGAAAAAAAACTTATTCTACTTAACATAGTATATATAATTGAGAGTCTTGCAGCCAACCAAAAGTTAACCTGAAAGCTATAAAGTGCTGCTACAGGTGGTATGAAGCGAGTATAACCAGTTTCTCCACAGCACTGTATATAAATAATATAACAGTAAGAACATGGGTCGGTGATTTTTGACACTACATCTTCAGCATGTACAGAGAGCTCCTCCTATTTAATCTATAATTAGCGGATCAGTGTACAGTGTTGAAGCCAAGTTTCGCGTTCAAGAGAAATCTGAATTGTTTACCCGCGAAAAAACTAATGTCGCTTATGTTTATAGTTGTTTAAATGTTCTCCGGAGCACTTGCGTCTCGGTCCGAGTTTGTATAATGGTACATATAGGGAATGATCGTACAGTATTATATCTATATACAATGCTCCACAGAGTGGGGATTAGATCTGCCAGTTGGTCTTTGGATGCTCATGGGAGAGTATTGGTTTTTGCCAAAGACAAGTTATCATGCATCATTATGATATTATATGTAGTCAATATGTTTAATTGAAATAGATGGCTTTTTACCTCCACTCTAAACTTGCAATAACAAAAAGCTTAGAAATATATAAAAAGAAACATCAAAAGGCTTGTCTCCAATACCGCTGAAAGGTGAAAAGTAATTTTTTTTGGTACCTGGAAAGGACTAAATTTGCTGAGAATAAAAATGAAAGTGTGGGGTAGCCCTCCACTGTTTTAGTCCTTTAATTTACTTTTATTGATTTTATTATTATGAATTATAATCTTTTATTAGGAAGTATATTTTTTTTTGATAATTTGGTTTGATTTATTAATTAATTAATTCTAATTAACTCTTCCTAATCTTTTCTTATTAATATGATCTATAACTAATCCTTTTCGTATTTTAATTCCCATTTTTAGTCATTTTTGTTATTATTTTGTAGAGGTGTACATAAACCTTTCTCTCTTTTTTCATTTCTTTTTCGTTTCTTTCAGTTTCTCAATTATTTTGGTTAGAACACTTGTTTATATACTTTAAATTCCTGATTTTTTTCTTTTTTAGGTTATTGCCTGTTTGTTCTGTAAGCGAAAATCCTATTTTCATTTTGAAAGAGATCTACCTAAAATTGCCATCGAGAGAAAAGAATCAATTAAGAAAAAGGAAATTAATATTAAAGCTAAATCAGCGATGGTGACTGGTGTAACCAATGTTGGCTGCTATTTTAGAAAAAATGATATGTTTCTTAATGATGAAAGGAAAGAAGAACGGATAAATGCAAAGAAGAATGCAAGGAAAAATGAAAAGTTAAAAAGTATCTTAAAAGGAGCAGGGGAATTAAAGAACTCATCCCTAACGAGGTTTCTAACTGGTCATTAAAACTGCATGTTCAGGCTTTGCGGGGAATTTTCAGTCAAATTTGTTGAGAGGAGCCTCGTTCGAAAGATTGTCCCCCAAAAATGTTCTCTTTTACCTTTCCACTTCCTTCATGGAATATAAGCTCACGTCTATAAGCTGCCTAAAATGTTCATGGAATACGCTTGGTAGCACGTAAAGCTCGGATAGGGCTTCGAACATCGGGCAGGTGAATTGGCATCGACTCGAAATGTGTTTTTCGAAGTCCCAGCTTGTAATTCAAGATCTAGATTATAGATTTTAAGTGTCCGATATGAATTACGCCAATTTTGTGTCTGCTAGTTGGAATTTGATGGTTTCCAGTTCATTGCAGAAAAACACTCCATGTAGTACAAGTTAATTTTACCTGTTAAATTTATCGATCGAATAATAAACAATAACAGGCTTTTCACTGTGATGGTCAGTAACCAGGCCTCCACCCCCTTTCCCCATAGGCATCCGGTCAAAATTTCGAGACAGCTATTTTGTTCAAAATAGTCAAAAGGCAAAATCATGATGCTTCAGGGGTTTAACTCCCCCCTTCCCTCCCACAGTACCTGGGACAAGGACAGTGAATTTTGCAGGGATGATGGTGTGAACCAATAGTCATCGAATAGATAGAGAAAGATTATTTGAACAGAAATTGAAAGTTCTAGTTCTCTTTTTAAGTGATCAAAAAGATTGGAGGACAACTAGCGCTCCTCCCACATCAAATTTCTCTTAAAAACATCCCATTAAAATGTTTTTTTTTTCTTCAAAATATCCCTAGTATTTGTCATATCATTCATATAAAAATGTTGAAAAATTAAACTAGTGAAAAAAATATTCTGATGCAAAATTTGACTACCGTACTACAATAGTCTACCTTGGGATCTTCAGATTAGAATTTCGATGCCCTATCCATTGTACAAGCATTCTTGTTAACACTAATAACACAACTTTCAACATCCTTTCTTCATGGGAAAGAGTGAAAACATCGTAATCCCCAAGGCTTTGCTCGTCTTGATTGTCGAGGGGTATTTTCTTCAGACAGATTGAAGATGCTATTATCCTTGATTATGACAGAAAAAGAGTCAGAATTTAATAATAATAATATAATGCAAAATAAATAGGCCACGGGGCCTCTACAAAAATCTTTTAAATTGAAAAAAATTGTAAGCACTTTCACCGTAGTATTTGTCCAGTTCCTGCTTGAAAAAGTTTAAATGAGTTGGCATTGATGACTTCAAAGGGGAGCTTGTTCCAGTGTTGTGTTACTTGGTTCTTGAACGCCCAACGTTCACTATTTTTTTGGAACCTCTCCTCTTGAAGCTTGAGGTTGTGACCACGAAGGTTCGTGTGGCTGAAGCTGAGAATATCTGTAACCTGGATGTTTTCCTTGGCGTCGTAGCAAAGTTTGTATAACTCAATGAGGTCTCCTCAGTGGAGTCGATAAGCTCGTGAAGGACGTTTGAGCTTGCAGACCCTATCTTCGTGAAGTAAGTTTCTCAGAATCGGATAGAACTTTGTTATTCATCTTTGAGCTTTTTCAAGACCTTCGATGTCTTTGTTCTAAATGGGACGTGTAATGCAATGCCAATATTCAAGAATTGGCCGAACTAAAGCTTTGTAGAGAAGGTAAAGGGTCTTATCATTTCCAAAAGTGAAGTTGCGCCTTAAAACTCCTGCAACACGATTTGCTTTCCCAATAATGCTGTTGTAGTGGGTTTGGAAGACGAGGTGGCTGTCAATGACAACTCCCAAGTCGCGCTTCTCCTGGCATAACGTGATCGGTAAGTCTCCTAGTCTATATTCATACTGGATAGTAGGTTTCCCTATCATTAGCTTGTGGTTTTTGTAAATATTGATTTCCATCAGCCAATTGGACATCAAATTATTGAGCTTGTCAAGGTCCTCTTGCAGAGATTGTGCGAGATCATCTGCGTACTGTACAATCTCTGAGTTGATACCTTCTACTAGATCATTGAGATAAAGGTTAAATAAGGGAGGACCAAGGACCGAGCCCTGGGGAACACCGCTGATTACCTCTACTTCAAGTGTGCTCGAAACTCCGTCAACTGATACTGTTTGAGACCTTCCAATAAGAAACTGTTCAATCCAAATAACTGTGGTTCCCAGACCAAGGTTGCGGAGTTTGTATAAGAGGCGACGATGAGGTTCTTTGTCAAAGGCCTTTTTAAGGTTTATGTAAATGACATCGACTTGATAACCCTTATTTGCGTGCATTTTCCAGTTTTCCCCCGCCATAAGAAGCTGTGACTCTGCAGAACTTCTCTTCAAGAACCCAAATTGCTTGCTAGTGATTATCTTTCTTTTGTTCATGTGCTTAAGGATGTGGTCAGGTATGATAGATTCCAGTATTTTGCAGGTGATGCAGGTTAAATTGATAGGGTGGTAATTTAGAGGATCTTGGAGGTTTCCCTTTTTGTGCAATGGTTCAAGTTCAAGTTCTTTATTAATCAATAAAAAAAGATTTGACAAAACTATCAAATTAATTACCCACAGTGAGAATAACTCGTTAGTGGGTTTATATACACTCAACAATAAATAACTAATACTATCTCGAGATACCGGAATAAAAAGATTGCTCTTCAACTCTCCGTACGGTAACAACAAACAAAATCCACAAAAAATCAAAGTAACCAAATAAATAAAATGAAATGAGGAGCAACCACCCCAGAATATAAATCAAATTAATAATTACTGATAAAATCATTCATTAATCTAATTTTATTATTAACCAATGAATTATTCAAATCTATAAAACTATGAAATTTATTCCAATTATATATAATGCTATGCCTTGGTGAAAAACGGGACCTTTCAGATTTTATTAAAGCCTGACTGACAACAGAACTGCCACGGGTCCAATATGCATGCAAAACCTGATTATCATACTTAAAAAAATTATTATGCAAATAAAAATACTCAGGCAAAAGACCTTGAACGTGTTTAATCATATAAAGAACAGAATGGAAAGAAGAGAAAAGATCCAGTGGAAGGATATTTAAAATTTGATACATACTTTTTGGTGACGATATACCAGGGTAAGAAAACGGGCTAGGCAGGCAATTTTTCAATAGACGCAGAGCTTTATTTTGTTGCCTCTGAAGAGGAAGAATATGAGTTTTAAAAGTATTCAAAAAAATAATGGGACAGTAATTTATATATGAATGCACTAGAGAATGATAAAGAGATTTCTGGGCAAAAAACGGCAGAACAAATTTCAGATGATTCATCATACCAATATTTCTTGCCAGTTTCATTCGAAGATAAATTGCGTGTCTTTTAAATGATAAACTTGAATCCAGTATTATCCCGAGATATTTAATATCATCAACTCTTTCAATTTCAATAGGTAGGCCTTGAATATTAATCATCATAATTTCCGGTGCTGTTTTCCCAGTACGAGAAAAGATGATGAATTTTGTCTTAGTACAATTAATATTCAATTTATTTCTCTAAAACCATAAGATAAGCCTCCACAGTGCTGATTACAACCTAAGCTTCAAAGATCTAGAGTCGGGGCTGCTGACATTGCATGCTGTGTCATCGTCGAATAATATGTTAAGGCCAATATCATTGATGCTATTACTGATATCATTAACATAGATAAGAAATAGGAGTGGACCCAAAATAGAGCCTTGTGGGACTCCGACTGACTGAGATTGAGATACTGATGAGGAAGAAGTATCACCTCTGTCTACATACTGATTCCGTTTTTTTAGGTAAGACATTACTAATTCATTAACTGGGCCTCTTATGCCGCAGTTATCAAGTTTAGTATGCAATATTTTATGGGAAATCGTACCAAATGCCTTTTTAATGTAAATAAAAATTGTAGCAGGAATATCACTTTGTCAAGGGCGTCATGAACAAACTGAGTCATTGCCATAATAGCATGCTCAGTAGAGTGAGACTTCCGGAACCCAAATTACATCGGACAAAAAAATTTAGATTTCATTAAAAAGCTGACTATACAGTTATATAGGCACTTTTCGAGCAACTTCCCAAATGTAGACAAGATCAAAACCGGCTAATAGTTTGTTGGGTCCTTTGGGTCTCTTCCGTTATGCAAACAGTTAATTCTTGCAGACTTCAAACAAGAAGGAAATCTTCCGGTTTTAAAACAAAGGTTGAACACACGGGAAAGCGGGTTTATAATATTTGGTGCTATGCACTTAATCAGATTAGTCGATGACTCATCGGTCCCTTCCGAAGATCCATTCTTTAAAAGGTTTGTTGTAAGTAAAGGTTCATCTGGGGTTACAGGAGTAAGAAAAATGGAGCAATTGATAGACGGGGGTAGATATGATTGAAAGTCCTCTCCAGTTTCATTATCCAGATGATGGGCCAGGTTGTTTCCAGCAGTTACGTGGTTTCCTCGCCAATTTTTTCAAAGTGTATATTTAATGCACTGATAACTTCCACTTTCCCTGTAACCAGTTTAGTTCCATCTTCAGCTATTAATTCATCAGGAAGATCATGGGTCTTATGTTTTCCTAAGCGCTTATTAATTATTTCCCATGTCTTCTTGGGGGACCCCTCTGCTTCAACAAATGCTTCGGCGAAGTAATGACTTTTTGCTGATCTTAAAATTGTTGTTAAATAATTTTGTATCTGCGAAATTCAGCTAATTTAACTTCAGATGGATGCATTAAGTATGCCTTATATAACGGATTCTTATTTTTTATCGATACCAGCAATCCAGGAGATATCCAAGGCTTAATCGGCTTTATACTATTTCTTCTTGATATTTGACGGAGAGGGAAAGCATTATTGAAACAACGTTTAAACTGATTCACAAAATATTCAGCAGCAAAATCAGGATCCGAAGACTCTAAACAAGAAGAAAGTCACTTGAAGAAAGCAATAATTTAAGTTTACTTAAGGAGTTTCTATTAGTCATCCACATTATTTTTTTAGTTGGCCGATTAAACTCTGTAATCAAGTGAAAGTCGGTCACAACCATCAAATGGTCTGAAAAATCTTCAATAACCACATCACTAGACTTAAGTTCCAGATTCGTAAACAAATTATCAATAAGGGAAGTAGAATCTTTCGTTATTCTTCTTGGGAGTCTATAAGCTGGTAAGAGACCACCGCAAAAACAAACTGATAACAAATCAGCCCCGTCAGAAGATATTCCGAGGAAATTACCACTTGAATTATTAGAATTATATAAATCAATATTAAAGTCACCCATAATAACTATTTTTGGATAATTTTTTGAGGCAATAAGCACAAAATCATCAAGAAATTCCCTGAATTTTGAAGCAGGAGAACTTGGAGGCCGGTAAAAAACACAACACAAAATTTTCATACCATTTACATCTATTTTAACTGCCAAAAATTCAAACGCCATTTCAAGATACAGGTGATCAAATTCACTCACCAGATCTGACTGAATTGTTGATTTAATGAAAAAACCTACCCCTCCCTGTTTTTTATTAATCCGATTCTTATGAAAAAAAGTATAATCCTGTTTATTAATAAATGTCTTTGTCGAATCATTTAAAAATGTTTCACAAGAGTCGAACACATCTATATTATGATGAGAAATAAACAGGGATATTTGATCAAAAATATTTAGTAACCCGCGACAGTTCAAAAATGCCATTCTAAAATTAGAGTCTTTATTTAAAACATGGGTGGGGAGTAGATATTTATTTTTTGGGATAGAATGAACCATCATATCAAAAGCATCGTCATCATTGCATAAATTCTCAAATATTTTACCTAAATCAAGGGGGTGCTCCTCAAAATTACGAATTCTATTATCCATTATCTCGATGCTGGGTATACTTATTGACAAAAAGTGACTTACCAACCATACGGAGAGTTAAAGGAGACACAATTGTAACCAGAACTTCATCTGAAAGAGACAAACATAAACAAAAAACTAGAAACTTTATAACATGAAAACCTTAAATAAGAAAAAACAGGAATATTGTGGAGAAACTTAAAGAAACTAAATATAAAAGTTATGATAACAAAAAAAAAACAACGTAAGAGGAAAACACATACAACTAATTATGATAAGTTTGTGAAGGGGCCTCCGAAAATAAGATAATCATGATCCTCAAACGATCATAAAATATCAAATAACTTACAACCAGACCACTAAACACAAAATAACAAAATACTCCACAAAATCATATAAATCAAAACTCAGATTACTACTATCCAATTTAGCTATTGATCAGCTCTCTCCCATATCACCGAACCTTCTTTTTTTTATCTCAAGCCATACGTGGGTTCCTTTATTTTTTAACCCGAGAAGCAACAATCATTCCAGACTCCTTCATCTCTTTTGCTTTAGTGAGGAATCCTGTGCGTAAAGTGTTAAGTGCTGGAGGAAGGTCCGTGCAAATTCTTATTCCAGAGCCCTTCAGCTTGGATACGTTTTGCATAACTAAATACGCTTCAGCTTCATTCCTGAGCCTAATTAGCACTGGATTAACTGCCGGTTTACGTGTCTGACTTTGATTACGGCGTCTATTCGTTATATTAACAGTTTTTCCACCTAAGAGGTAATATTTGTTAATTGACAAAGATGACTCAATTTTTAAGGTATTCTTAAGTAGATCTTTCACGTGAGCTTCAAGGGATTGATTCGGATTAATATCTGTAGGTAAGTTGTGTATGATCAAGTTCGAACTTCTTTCTTTTACTTCAATTAGTAGCATTTGACGGTCGAGCAACGAGTTCTTCTGCTTTTGCTCTTCCAGTGACCTTTCTAATTCGGCTATTTTTCTATCTCTTTTTAAAGCCTCATTCTTTAACTCCTGTATTTCAGAAGACAAATTGTTAACTGCAGTTATTAAATCACCCTGCTTACTAAGTAGTCGGTCTAATTTTTCGTTTTGGAGCTCATTAGCTTGGTCGAAGTTGACTTGAGATACGGGAATATACATTATATAATTTGGCGATATGCCCGAACACAATTTTTTTTTTTTTTAAACATCATTAAACGAGACTTAATCGCAAGGGGGGTGATCGACTACCCCCCGAAAAATCCAAAGAACGTGTTGTTGAAAGAAAAAACTATATTGAATCAACTACAGTTTAGGTATTCAGTAATTGTGCAATTCTAATCCTTTCATTCACTCAAATGTTTTTCAATTAGGATAGCTATCTATTTCATATTTTGGTCTTCACAGTACAGGAGCTAGATTCATACTGAATTTACCGTTGGTATCACCGTTGCCTTTTTTTTAGATACTAGGGAGTTCATTCGACTGTAAGGATTTTTGAAAAGTCATCGATAGGGGCTCTGCAATTAGATATGCGGTTTCTTTTAACACTCTGGGATGAAGTCCATCCGGACCTGGCGATTTCCTTATCCTTAGCTCTTTGAGTTTCTTCAGGACCACCTGTGGGTCTATCACGACCCTGGATGTTTATTCAGAGACTTTGGTTTGCAGAGTTGGTAGTGATGACTAAACAGGCTCCTGGGTGAAGACGGTAGTGAAATGCGTGTTTAGTAAATCTGCTTTTTCTGCAGATCTTTCAATTAGTAGTCCAGTCGTTGGGCTTTTAAGCTTGGAATGTCTGGCTTCGCAATGCGTTTAGAATTTATGTGTTTCCAAAATTTTCTGGGGTAGGTCTTGATAGATTTTTCAAGGTTTTATTCTCGAAAGATAGCGGCTTGTCTGGTTTTTCGCCTCACTTTATTTCTTAGCCTTCGGTAGGTTCTTGCTTTGAGAGGTCTCGACTTGTCAGCTACATAATTTTACCAACAGGCTTGCTTTTTCTTGATGAGGTCCAAAACAGCGTGTGGTAGGGATGGTTTTTTATAATGTTTGGCATCTGGTACTTGTTTCTCCTCAGCCTGAGACATGATGGACAGGAATTTGGAGTACATTTCCTTACAGGTTTCAGTCGAACTGAACTCTTTTCCTCAATCCACTGTGCTGAGGTCATTGCGCATCGCAGCGAAGTCTGCTCTGTTGTAATTTTTTCTTGATGTTTTTTTGTCTTTGCTGCCATTAGCCAAAATCTGGAAGCCTACGATACAGTGATCAGACATTCCCACTGATGCTAGTAGGCGGATTTCCTCTATCAGTTCTGAATTATTTGTGAGTAACAGATCCAATATACTTGGTCTATCCGTACCTCTGCTTCGGGTCGGCTCTGAGATCAATTGGTTCAGATGAGAGTTATTCACCACTTCTAAGAATTTCGCGTCGGGTGATGTTCGGCTGGGCGAGTGCATGTGCTGTCTAGACCAGTTGATTTTCGGTAGGTTGAAATCGCCCACGATGACTGCTCTTGATAAACTTTCATGCGAGCAGCTCACAGGAGACAAAACAGTCTCCCTGTCCGCAAGCTCTGGATCCTGAAAAATTGCAGTCTTCAGAGACTCCTGGAATATCTAGTTCACAAGAAAGCTCTACCAGTAGCTTATGCAGCTACTGCCACCTGGCAGCTGAAGACTCAAGTGCTTCTTTTGCAGCAAGCATGAACATGTTTCTTGCCGAAGAATGCATCCAGACTTATTTCTAGCACTGAAAGCCCATGATAAGAACTCACTACTATTCAAATACGAATGTGTGCTGTGGTAAGCGAAGCGTAGCCAAACTTCAATTGGCGGTACTTCAAATGACACAAATTAACCAAAGCATGGCACCTTTACGGCAGCAAAAGCAACAGCCAGAAGTGCAACCAAATACCATCATCAATATCGTCCCATCTCAGTCACCAGCAACTAACAGAATTCCAAACTCAAGTGCCGTCACAGTTAGCGTTCTACTGCAAGCCGAAAAAGAGAGGAAACTACGCGAGGAGAAAAGTATGAACATTGTAATATCTGGCATTCTAGAATTCGACAAAGAGTCTGATGCTGAGAAAGTTGTGGGGCTGGTCTCTAGCAATGACCTTGTTGCAGAACTACAACTGACCGACATCCTAGAAACAGCCAGACTGGGCCGCCCCCTCTCGGACTCAGATAACGTGCAAGGCCAAAGGTGCCTACTCGTGAAACTGCGCAAGGACTGTGAAGAAACCCGAAGAAAGCGATCGAAAATCTTGAAGGGTGCACCAAATCTGCGAAGATCCACTGACAACCATGTCCGACAAAACGTCTATGTGAATCCAGATCTCACGCCAATGCAAAGAACTGAATAAGCTGCTACACGCCATGCAAAGAGATCACAGTCCTCTGACAACCGACCGGATGTTGGCTCTTTAGCTGCTGGTCAACGCTATCCCAGCCCACGTCGTCAGTGACATGGTATATGCCGAAGGTTCGTCAGTTACATGTACTTCGTGAAAAACAGCGATCCTTACGGATGTTTTCTGCAATGAACTGGAAACCCTCAAATTACAAGTAGCAAATACAAAATTTGTGTAGTTCATATCTGACGCTTAAAATCTATAATCTAGATCTTGATTTACAAGCTTGGACTTCGAAAAACACATTTCGAGTCGATACCAATTCACCTCTCCGATATGCTCGAAGCCCTATCCGACCTTTACATGCTACCAAGCGGTTTCCATGAACATTTTAGGCAGCTTATAGGTGTTGGCAAAAATTTAGCCACGGGACTTACTTTTGAGGCCCCCTTCTCTGTTCATCCATAACTCAAATACGAAAAGTCTATATTTCTTATGGTTTCAGGATTATATAGGTCTGGGTGTTTGTAGTGATAAAGAGAATCAAAACAATACAAAAAATGTATTCTCACTTTCAGATCTCAATTATAGCTTAAAAAAATATCAATAGAGGTCCAGGTCTAGTGGAGGGGGAGAATATCGGAGAACTATATTCCATGAAGGAAGTGGAAAAGTAAAAGAGGACAATTTTAGGGAACAAATTTTCGAACGAGGCTCCTCACAACAAATTTGAGGGGAAATTTCCCCCAAAGCTTGAACATGAAGCTTTAAAGACCATTAGAAACCTCATTAGGGATGAGTTCTTTAATTCCCCTTGTCCTTTTAAGATACTTTTTAACTTTTCATTTTTCCTTGCATTCTTCTTTGCACTCATCCGTTCTTCTTTTCTTTCATCATTAAGAAACATATCATTTTTTCTGAAATAGCAGCCAACATTGGTTACACCTGTCACAATCGCCGATTTAGCTTTAATATTAATTTCTTTTTTCTTAATTGATTCCTTTCTCATAATGGCAAGTTCTGGGAGATCTCTTTCTAAATGAAAATTGGATTTTTGGTTGCAGAACAAACAGTCAATAACCTAAAAAAGAAAAAAAAATCATGAATTTAAAGTAGATAAACAAGTGCTCTAACCAGTATAATTGAGCGACTGAAAGAAAAGAAAGAAATGAACAGTGAGAGAAAGGTTTATGTACATCTCTAATTGAAGTTCAAAATAATAACAAAAATGATTAAAAATGGGAATTAAAATACGAAAAGTATTAGTTATAGATCACATTAATAAGAAAAGATTAGTAAGAGTTAATTATAACTAATTAATTAATAAATCAAACAAAATTATCAAAAAATATTTACTTCCTAATAAAGGATTATAGCTCATAATAATAAAATCAATGAAAGTAAATTAAAGGACTAAAACAGTGGAGGGCTACCCCACACATTCATTTTTATTCTGAGTGAATTTAGTCCTTTCCAGATACCAGAAAAAAAAAATTCCTTTTCACCTTTCAGAGCTATTGGAGACAAGCCTTTTGACGTTTCTTTTTATGTATTTCTAAACTTTTGTTTATTGCAAGTTCAGAGTGGTGGTAAAAAGCCATCTATTTTAATGAAACATATTGACTACATACAATATCATAATGATGCATGGTTACTTGTCTTAGGCAAAAACCAATACTCTCCCATGAGCATCCAAAGACCAATTGGCGGATCTAATCTCCACTCTGTGGAGCACTGTATATAGATATAATACAAGTACGATCATTCCCTATATCAACCACTATGCAAACCTGGACGAGGTTAGTAACATTTAATTAACTATAAACAAAAGCGACATTAGATTTTTTCACGGGTAGACAATTCAGATTTCACTTGAACGCGAAACTTGGCTTAAACACTGTACACTGACCCGCTAATGACAGATTAAATAGGAGGAGCTGTTTGTACACGCCGAAGATGTAGTGCCAAAAATCACTGACCCGTGATCTTCCTGTTATTCTATTTATATACAGTGCTGTGGAGAAACTGGTAATACTCGCTATATACCACCTGTAGCAGCACTTTATAGCATTCAGTTTAACTACTGGTTGGCTGCAAAACTTTCAATTCTATATAGTATGTTAAGTAGGCTAAGTTTTATTTTTCAATATAAATTTTTTTTTTTTTTACAAAAAAAATCATGTCATAGATAATTCTAGAAAAGCTTGTGGTCCCATTTTTTTTTCTTTTTTTTGCAAAATAAGATGATTCGTGGATCTGTTACCTCTTCTGACTACAATTGTTTGTTTCTGCCTCATTTGGGAAGGAGGAGGAGCGTGCACAGCTGTGTTGGTCTCAGGCACTTTGGTGAGTTGTTAGTAGTAGTAGTATCATTATATAGAAAAATCAGTTATAGAAATGTTGTTGTATAGCATAGTAAGCAGGGGGTTACAAGGTGAAAAATTGCATACATCATACCTGGATAAGGGGGGAGGTGTATTTTGCATTGTAAACTTGTTTACAAATTTGCCAGGGACTGAGTCATTTTCCGATTTTTATTTTTATTTTCCTCCCCATTTAATGCAAAATGAACAGTATTGAGGAGCAAAGTGAGCTGAAAGTAGGCATATATTTTATTGTGAAAGCAATTATTTTTACCAATAAAGAGTTTTTACAAGAACAAAAATTTTCTTATGTATTTCGGACTGCGATGTCATGGAATAATGGCGGTTCAATTCCTGTATCTGATTCAACAAAAAACTGACAAGGCAGATCCAAAATCAATACTTTTAGAAACGACTTACCTGTGTTTTCTTTTGTTTTTAAATATCTTCGTTAAATACATTATATATGCTCAAATGGAAGAAAAGTTTGATAAAATTATTTGTTACATGTAATAAATTTTAGAGACATTTGTAATAAATAACTCAACTTGCCACCACTCCACGAAAAATTAAACTACTTAACTCCAAGAAAAAAAAAACTGATCATAAATACCAAAATCGATATATCGATTATCGACGAGTAAAAATATCGATACATCGTTTAATCAAACTATCGCCCAAAACTACATC
>NC_142803.1:12821090-12837073 GCF_049724085.1 Artemia sp. Qi Xiang Cuo
CCTCTGATTGGCTGAGAAGGAAACACGTGATCTAACTGTTTCCTGGAAACTCATAACATTTACCTCGAGCAACAACAACAACAACAACAAATGCTGTTTTCTATTTCTGGAAACTCATAACATTCGCTGAGAGCATACACTTACAACAACAACAACATCGACCTTGACATTCGCTGAGAGCGTGCACTTACAACAACAACAACATCGACCTTGACATTCGCTGAGAGCGTGCACTTACAACAACAACAACATCAACACCTTTGGAAATTTAGGTCATTGACACACTTTGATTACGCAATCAATTTCTCAGAAATCCATTTCCCCTAGGGACTCTATGCTCATATATGGTGTGCAAAAAAGTTGTAGGTGGCAGCAGGGGTGAGCAATGGGAGTAGCACCCCCCTTCTACTTGCATCACCAAAAGCAGACCAAATTATCAGTCATATGAATTTACGATTAGAAAAAAAACTACCACTTCTTTACATTTCTACTTTTCTTAGCAATAAATCGATGAAATTTATTAGATTAAAGAAAACCATATTACACATTGAAGCTCATGAAATAATAAATTGAGTATAAGAACCCCCAGTGACTAGCCAAGGCCACCAATTCTGAATCAACAACCACACCTCAACATGCATACATTAGCAAGCAACAAGCAACATCAACAAGCACCATCAACAGGAATACTCAGCAATCTTTTCCTAGCTTTTACTGTTCTTTACAAATCAAAACTTTGAATAATAATCAAAGACGAGATATTTATTATACAGCAAAAACAAATTATATATATTTATAAATATTATTTCTTTACCATATATAATACGATCTAAATTTAACGATTATTCCAAATTATTTTAATTGAGTAGCTGGACTGATTCAAAACGTTCAGGCTTTTCTATAAATTATTATCATAAGCTTGAAAAGCACTTACAATTACAAGAATTTGAACGATACTTGCTTATTTTAAAATTCTACGAAAGCATTATTTTAAATAGCGTTTATACTTACTAATATACATGTTTAATTATAGCATTTATTTTTATTAAAATTAACATAAACCCTTATTAATTAATTTATACAAATAAGCAATTATACTGATTATTCGCAGTTATTTCTATGTGTTAAGGAAGTAAACAATAGTAGAAAAGGGGGTACCAGCCCGACGCCCACCACTTGGTTTATGGTTTTCTCACTGAGAATGAAAAAACAGAATTTTTCTCACTTGAAAAACAGGAATTTTCTCACATTTATGGTTGTTTCTTGGACGGTTATGAGTGTCGTTCAAGTTATTTGATGTTTTTCATGGATGTCAACAGTAATTCATGTCTGTTTTATGGTTTTTGTCAGTGAGAATGGAAAAAAAGGAGCTTTCTCACTTTGATGGATGTTTTCTGGATTATTGAGTCTAATTGATTAATGTCTGACACGTAATGTCAAAATTGACTGATTTGTCACGGAAAAGGAATGGGCGAAGTCTATTAAAGTCTTTGTTGTATTTCCAAAGAGAGTTGTTTCCGAGCGAATGTTTATTAATATCTTTGGAGTTCTTCCATGAAAATTGTTTCATGGCGAATGTTTTGATCTTAGCGATGAAGAGATTAGCACAGGAAAGGGTTTCCCAGTAATTTCAAATGTGACAGCGCAGGGATGGCAAAAAAAAGGAACACGCAGAAATTACGTTTAGGGATTATTTGGGTGAAACCGTTTTAGACATTTTAGGGAATTATTTCGGCGAAACAGTTAGAGACATTTTAAAAGATGATTTTAGAAGATGTTTTAGTAGAGGATTTTAGGGTGAAACTCTGTGGTCGTTATAATGCACAAGCTCCATTTGAACAGTGACGTGAGATCCCCTACCCCAACTCCAAAAGGCTCCGATCCCCCGAACCCAACCCCGAAGGAAACCTCCCGTCCCTCAAGGATCCATCGGCTCCCAAAGGGTCCCCCCAGACCCCCAAAGGCCCTCCCCGGACTCCCAAAGAGTCCCCTCACAATTTTTATTACTTTTTTAGGGCTTTATTTTATCTTTTCAGAACAAGTTATTTTCTTAATCTACATCCTAAACCCATTTTACAAGTTGAAGCACCAATCATTTCACCACAACTTTACTATACGGTTTTTCAAATACCCCAACATCAAGAAATAGTTTTCAAAAGACATTTCAGAGCAACTACTTTTCTTAATGTTCCCTTCTAAACCCATTTTACAAGTTGAAACATCCTTCCGTTTTAACCAAAACTTTACTTTACAGCTTTTTGGATACCTCAACACCGAGACATACCTTTCAAAAGGCATATCAGACCAAGTTCTATTCTAAATGTTCCTTCTATACCCATTTTACAAGTTGAAGTACCCATCCTTTTCACCCACAACTATACTTTACAACTTTTTGGATACCTCAACACCATGAAATACCTTTCAAAACGCATTTCATAGCAATTTCTTTTCTTAATGTCCCTTCTAAACCCATTTTACAAGTTGAAGCATCCTTCCTGTTCACCCACAACTTTACTTTACAGCTTTTTGGATACCTCAACACCAAGAAATACCTTTCAAAAGACATTTCAGAGCAAGTTCCTTTCTTAATGACCATTCTAAACCCATTTTCCAACTTGAAGTACCCATCCTTTTCACCCAGAACTATACTTTACAGCTTTTTGCATACCTCAACACCAAGTAATACCTTTCAAAAGGCATTTCAGAGCAAGTTCTTTTCTTAATGTCCCTTCTAAACCCATTTTCCAACTTGAAGTACTCATCTTTTTCACCCATAACTTTACTTTACAGCTTTTTGGATACCTCAACACCAAGAATTACTTTTCAAAAGACATTTCAGAGCAAGTTCCTTTCTTAATGTCCCTCCTAAACCCATTTTACAAGTTTAAGAATCCTTCCTTTTCAACCACAACTTTACTTTACAGCTTTTTGGATACCTCAACACCAAGAAATACTTTTCAAAAGACATTTCAGAGCAAGTTCCTTTCTTCCTAAACCTATTTTACAAGTTGAAGCATCCTTACTTTTCACCCACTACTATACATTACAGCTTTTTTGATACCTCAAAACCAAGAATTACTGTTCAAAAGACATTTCATAGAAAGTTCCTTTCTTAATGTCCCTCATAAACCCAATTTAAAAGTTGAAACATCATTCCTTATCACCCCCAACTTTACTTTACAGCTTTTTGGATACCTCAACACCAAGAAATACTTTTCAAAAGACATTTCAAAGCAAGTTGCTTTCTTAATGTCCCTCCTAAACCCATTTTACAAGTTGAAGAATCCTTCTTTTTCACCCACAACTTTACTTTACAGCTTTTTGGATACTTCAACACCATGATATACTTTTCAAAAGACATTTCAGAGCAAGTTTCTTTCTTAATGTTCCTTCTAAACCCATTTTACAAGTTGAAGCATCATTCCTTTTCATCCCAGAACTTTACAGCTTTTAGGATACCTCAAGATCAAACAATACCTTTCAAAAGACATTTCAGAGCAAGTTCCTTTCTTAATGTCCCTCCTAAACCCATTTTACAAGTTGAAGCATCCTTCCTTTTCACCCACAACTTTACTTTACAGCATTTTGGATAACTCAACACCAAGAAATACTTTTCAAAAGACATTTCAGAGAAAGTTCCTTTCTTAATGTCCCTCCTAAACCCATTTTAAAAGTTGAAGCATCCTTACATTTCACCCACAACTTTACTCTATTACTTTTTGGATACCTCAACACCAAGAAATACTTTTCAAAAGACATTTCAGAGAAAGTTCCATTCTTAATGTCCCTCCTAAACCCATTTTACAACTTGAAGCATCCTTCCTTTTTCACCTAGAACTTTACTTTATAGCTTTTTGGAAACCTCAACACCAAGAAATACTTTTCAAATAACATTCCAGAGCAATTTCCTTTCTTAATGTCCCTCTTAAACCCATTTTGCGAGTTGAAGCATCCATCCATTTCACCCACAACTTTACTTTACAGCTTTTTGGATATCTCAACACCAGGGAGTACTTTTCAAAGAGCATTTCAGAGCCAGTTCCTTCCTGTATGTTAACTCTAAACCAAATTTAAAACTTTAAGCATCCTTCCCTCTCATCCACAACTTTACTTTACGGTATTTTGTAAGCCTCAACACCAAGAAATACCTTTCAAAAGACATTTCAGAGCAAGTTCCTTTCTTAATGTTCCTCCTAAACCTATTTTACAATTTGAAGCATCCTTCCTTTTCACCCACAACTTTTCTTTACAGCATTTTGGATACCCCAACACCAAGAAATACTTTTCAAAAGACATTTCAGAGCAAGTTCCTTTCTTAATGTCCCTTCTAAACCCATTTTACAAGTTGAAGCATTCTTCCTTTTCACCCACAACTTTACTTTACAGCTATTTGGATACCTCAACACCAAGAAATACATTTCAAAATACATTTCAGAGCAACTTCCTTTCTTAATGTCCCTCATAAACCCATTTTACAAGTTGAAGCATCCTTCCTTTTCACCTACAATTTTACTTTACAGCTTTTGGATACCTCAACACCAAGAAATACTTTTCGAAGGTCATATCAGTGCAATTTCCTTTCTTAAATTCCCTCCTAAACCCATTTTACAAGTTGAAGTATCCATTCTTTTCACCCACAACTTCACTTTACAGCTTTTTGGTTCTTTTGAACGCGCCAATACCATGCAATACTTTTCAACGGCATTTCAGAACAAGTTCTTTTCATAATGTCCATCCTAAACCCATTTTACAAGTTTAAGTACCCATCCTTTTCCCCCACAACTTAACTTTACAGCTTTTTGAATGCTCCAACACCAAGCAATACCTTTCAAAAGACATTTCGGAGCAACTTCTTTTCTTAGTGTCACTTCTAAACCCATTTTCCAACTTGAAGTACCCATCTTTTTCACTCACAACCTTACTTTATAGCTTTTTGGATACCTCAACACCAAGAAATACCTTTCAAAAGACAATTCAGAGCAAGTTCCTTTCTTAATGTCCCTTCTAAACCTCATTTTACAAGTTGAAGCACACTTTCTTGTATACTAAACTTTACTTTACAACCATGTTATTAAATCAATACAAAGTATTAATATTAATCGGACACATCTGATATCCTTGAATTCTGAAAATTCCTTAGAAGACCATTTAAAAAGTAGAAGAATCAATATAAGTAAATCCCCACTTTACTTTACAGATGTTTTGAAATTTCTACACCTTGATATACTATTCGAAAGGCATTTCAGAGCAAGTTCCTTTCTTAATGTCCCTCCTAAGCTCATTTTACAAGTTGAAACATCCTTCCTTTTCACCCACAACTTTACTTTACAACTTTTTGGATGGCTCGACACCAAGAAATACTTTTCAAAGGACATTTCAGAGCAAGTTCCTTTCTTAATGTCCCTCCTAAACCCATTTTACAAGTTGAAGCATCCTTCCTTCTCACCCACAACTTTACTTTACAGCTTTTTGGTTCTTTTGAATGCGCCAATACCATGAAATACTTTTCAAAGTCATTTCAGAACAAGTTTTTTTCATAAAGTCCATCCTAAACCTCATTTTACAAGTTGAAGCGTCCTTTCTTTTCACCCACAACTTTACTTTACAGCTTTTTGAATGCTCCAACATCAAGCAATACTTTTCAGACATGTCAGAATTGAATTGTGATCTTTGGTGAAATTCAGAAGAGAACTTGAACTTTTCTATCTTCTAAGAAAAATTTGGAACAATATTTTAAATTTTTTCATCTCTTTGAGAAAAATCTGAATTGAAGTGGAAAATTTTATATTATTTTGGGAAAATAGAATTGATCAATAACTTATTTCATTTTCATTGAGAAAATTCAGAATTGAAGTTGAACTTTTCTTCTTCCGGGGAAATATTTGGAACAGAACTTTAAATTTTTTCATCTCTTTGAGAAAGGTCGGAACTGAATTTAAGAAAATTGTGAATTAAAGTGAAACTTTTTATCTTCATAGAAAATAATCACAATCATAGTATAACTAATCTGTTTGAGAAAAATCTGAACTGAAGTGGAAAAGTTTTATATTATTTCGGGAAAATAGAAATGATCAATAACTTATTTCATTTTCATTGAGAAAATTCAGAATCGAAGTTGAACTTTTCTTCTTCCGGGAAAATATTTCGAACAGAACTTTAAATTTGACTCATTGAGAAAGGTCGGAATTGAATTTAAGAAAATTTAGAATTAAAGTGAAACTTTTTATCTTCATAGAAAATAATCACAATCATAGTATAACTTTTCCTATCTTCTACGGAAAAATTTAGAAGTGAACTTTAAATTTTTATGTCTTGGTAGTAGTATCTAGTAGTAGTATCTAGTAGTAGTAGCTAGTAGTATCTTTATCTCTAAAAATTCTTTTTCTTACATCTCTGACCTTTTTAATAGATATTCTGAACGTTTGACGTTCTAGCATACCCTAAAAATAAGAACACTTAACAAAATAATGCATAAGATATTTTTAATGAAATAACGACATGTAGAATATTAATATATAAATACGTTAAATACATTATTATATATTATTAGTACACTTGCGCTTCACTTTCTGTCAATTCATCTTTATATTCATTGATGATATTGTCTGCTAATGTCCTTTTTATTCTGCCTGCGATTTCACTGTCTATTGTCACATTATTTTTACATAGACAGCAGTTTTGGCATATTGATAAGATGTGATTAATGACTTTATTGCAGGAGTATGCTTGTCTTCTTCTTGTTCTCTTTAAAATGCTAATACCGGAAAGATGATGATAGGATGTATCAACAGGTAATGTGTTACCAGCAACAGTAGCAAGGAGTTGTCCCCGATCATCGACAATTATTTTTAAGTTTGCATTCTCTTTGAGCACTAATTTCTCTGGTAATGTTACCCTCGCATATCCACCGTTTACACGATTGAAATTCTTGGGTACTCCAAAGATATCTAATTTTTCGCTGTCATAACAACGCATGCATACATTTCCAATAGTGTTACCACTTGCACTCGTTTCATAGTTCAGGTATTTCTCCTTGTCAGCATTCAACACGACGATGATTTTTTCATGTGCACATACTTTCGTCGAATAATTCATCTTCACTTTTTTACAGATATGAATTGTGTGTTTATCCTACCACTGCATAAAAAACACTTATTTAATGCACGCAATAAACTAGGTAGTGTCGATAACCTGCCATAGAGTAACAGTGGGAAAGCCGCGTCGTGTCTATGAACAAGCACAGAGTACGATTGGTAGAGCCGTAAGCATATTTCATGTCATTTTAAGATACGTAAAAAATTTTAAAAAATACCATGTTAAAAAAATTAAAAATTATTTTAAAAGATGGGGGAAGGGGTCCCGGTGGTCTTTGGGGGCTCGAGGGGTAATCGGGGGACCGGGGGCCTTTGGGGTTGGGGTAGGGGACCTCAAGACACTGTTCAAATGGAACGTGTGTGAATATTCTTCATGAAGATATGGAGCTCCACTTTAATTCTGAATTTTGTCGAAGAAGTGCAAAATGTAAAAGATCTCTTCTGAATTTTCTTAGAGGAGAGGAAAAAAAGTTAGCTCAATTCTGAAATTTACCAATGAAACTGAAAAAGCTTTCATTTTAGTTCATAATTTCTCAAAGACATAAAAAATTTAAAGTTCAATTCTAAATTTTCCCATAGTAGATAGGAATGGCTATACTATGATTGTGATTATTTACCATGAAGATAAAAAGTTTTACTGTATTTCTAATTTTTCTTAAATTCAGTTCATTCATCTAACCACCAAAAACAATAGTTTAGGTTAAGTTAGGTATAAATAAATATTAATAAATAATTAGAAACATTTCTCCCTTTTTAAGTTTGGTTGAGTTAGGTTAACTTATCATGAGCTCTCATGATAAGCTAACCTAACCTAACTTAAACATGGTAAAAAGATTAAATTAGGTTAGGTTAGGCTAGATTAAGTTAGGTTAGGTTAAGTTAGGTTAGGTTAGATTAAGTTAGGTTAGGTAGTTAGGTTAGGTTAGCCTACGTACGCGCGCGTGCGTAGGCTAACCTCACCTAACCTAACTTAATCTAACCTAACCTAACTTAACATAACCTAACTTAATCTACCCTAACCTAACCTAATTTAATCTTTTTACTAAGTTTAAGTTAGGTTAGCTTAACTTATAATGAGCGCTCATTATAAGCTAACCTAACCTAACTTAAACAAGGTAAAAAGATTAAATTAGGTTAGGTTAGGGTAGATTAAGTTAGGTTATGTTAAGTTAGGTTAGGTTAGATTAAGTTAGATTAGGTTAGGTTAGCCTACGCACGATTAAGTTAGGTTAGCCAAATCATCGTCGTGTTGAATGCTGACAAGGAGAAATACCTGAACTATGAAACGAGTGCAAGTGGTAACACTATTGGAAATGTATACATGCGTTGTCATGACAGCGAGAAGTTAGATTTCTTTGGAGTACCCAAGAGTTTCAATCGTGTAAACGGTGGATATGTAAGGGTAACATTCCCGGAGAAATTAGTGTTCAAAGAGAATGCGAACTTGAAAATAATTGTCGATGATCGGGGACAACTCCTTGCTACTGTTGCTGGTAACACATTACCTGTTGATACATCCTATCATCATCTTTCCGGTATTAGTATTTTAAAGAGAACAACAAGAAGACAAGCATACTCCTGCAATAAAGTCATTAATCATATCTTATCAATATGCCAAAACTGCTGTCTATGTAAAAATAATGTGACAATAGACAGTGAAATCGCAGGCAGAATAAAAAGGACATTAGCAAACAATATCATCAATGAATATAAAGATGAATTGACGAAAAGTGAAGTGCAAGTGTACTAATAATGTATGATAATGTATTTAACGAATTTTTATATTAATATTCTACGTGTCGTTATTTCATTAAAAATATCTTATGCATTATTTTGTTAAGTGTTCATTATTTTTAGGGTATGCTAGAACGTCAAACGTTCAGAATATCTATTAAAAAGGTCAGAGATGTAAGAAAAAGAATTTTTAGAGATAAAGATACTACTAGCAGGCTCAATTTTTAATAGAAGATAGAAAAGTTCTATATCTCTTCTGAATTTTACCAAAGAACACAATTCATTTCTAATTTCACCAGAGAAAATAAAAAGCTTCCACTTCAGTTTTAAGTTCACCAAGATATAAAAATTTAAAGTTCACTTCTAAATTTTTCCGTAGAAGATATGAAAAATTGTACTGATTGTGATTATTTTCTATGAAGATAAAAGTTTCACTTTAATTCTAACTTTTCTTAAATTCAATTCCGACCTTTCTCAAAGAGTCAAATTTAAAGTTCTGTTCCAAATATTTTCCCGGAAGAAGAAAAGTTCAACTTCGATTCTGAACTTTCTCAATGAAAATGAAGTAAGTTATTGATCATTTCTATTTTCCCAAAATAATATAAAAATTTTCCACTTCAGTTCAGAATTTTCTCAAACAGATAAGTTATACTATGATTGTGATTATTTTCTATGAAGATAAAAAGTTTCACTTAAATTCTAAATTTTCTTTAATTCAGTTCCGACCTTTCTCAAAGAGATGAAAAAATTTAAAGTTCTGTTCCAAATATTTCCCCGGAAGAAGAAAAGTTCAACGTCAATTCTGAATTTTCTCAATGAAAATGAAACAAGTTATTGATCAATTCTATTTTCCAAAAATAATATAAAATTTTCCACTTCAATTCAGATTTTTCTCAAAGAGATGAAAAATATATAAATATTGTTACAAATTTTATTTAGAAGATAAAAAAGTTCAAGTTCTCTTCTGAATTTTACCAAAGAATACAATTCAATTCTGAAATGTCTTTGAAAAGTATTGCTTGATGTTGGAGCATTCAAAAAGCTGTAAAGTAAAGTTGTGGGTGAAAAGAAAGGACGGTTCAACTTGTAAAATGAGGTTTAGGATGGAATTTATGAAAAAAACTTGTTCTGAAATGCCTTTGAAAAGTATTGCATGGTATTGACGCATTCAAAAGAAGCAAAAATCTGTAAAGTAAAGTTGTGGGTGAAAAGGAAGGATGCTTCAACTTGTAAAATGGGTTTAGGAGGGACATTAAGAAAGGAACTTGCTCTGAAATGCCCTTTGAAAAGTATTTCTTGGTGTCGAGGTATCCAAAATGATGTAAAGTAAAGTTGTGGGTGAAAAGGAAGGATGTTTCAACTTGTAAAATGGGTTTAGGAGGGAGATTAAGAATGGAACTTGCTCTGAAATGACATTTTAATGGTAATTTTTGGTGTTGAAGTATCCAAAAAGCTGTAAAGTAAGGTTGTGGGTGAAAAGGAAGGATGCTTCAACTTGTAAAATGGGTTTAGATGGGACATTAAGAAAGGAACATGCTTTGAAATGACCTTTGAAAAGTATTTCTTGGTGTTGAGGTGTACAAAAAAATTTAAAGTAAAGTTGTTGGTGTAATGAATTGGTGCTTCAAGTTGGAACATGGGCTTAGAAGCGACATTAAGAAAGAACTTACTCTGATATACATTCTAAAAAATATTTGATGGTGCTGACGTATTCAAAAAGCGGTAAATTATAGTTGTGGGTGAACAGAATGGATGCTTCAACTTTTAAGATGACTTTAGAAGGGATATTAAAAAATGAATTAGCTCTAGAATCTCTTATGAAAGGTATTTCTTGGTGTCGAGGTATCCAAAGAAACAATAAAGTAAGGTTGTGGGTGAAAAGGGTGGGTATTTCAAGTTGGAAAATGGGTTTAGAAGTGACATTAAGAAAAGAAGTTGCTCTGAAATGTCTTTTGAAAAGTATTGCTTGGTGTTTGAGCATTCAAAATGCTGTAAAGTAAAGTTTTTGGTGAAAAGGATGGAAACTTCAACTTGTAAAATGGGTTTAGGATGGACATTATGAAAAGAACTTGTTCTGAAATGCCGTTGAAAAGTATTGCATGGTATTGGCGCATTCAAAAGAACCAAAAAGCTGTAAAGTAAAGTTGTGGGTGAAAAGGATGGATACTTCAACTTGTAAAATGGGTTTAGGAGGGACATTAAGAAAGGAACTTACTCTGAAATGTCTTTTGAAAAGTATTTCTTGGTGTTGAGGTATCCAAAAAGATAGAAAGTATAGTTGTGGTTTAATTGGCAGGAGTCTTCAATTAGTAAAATGGGTTTAAGAGGGAGATTAAGAAAGGAACTTTCTCTGAAATGTCTTTTGAAATGAATTTCTTGGTGTTGAGGTATTCCAAAAGCAGTACCGTAAAGTTTTGGGTGAAAAGGAAGGATGCTTCAACTTGTAAAATGGGTTTAAGAGGGACATTAAGAAAGGAACTTGCTCTGAAATGTCTTTTGAAAAGTATTTCTTGGTGTTGAGGTATCCAAAAAGCTAGAAAGTAAAGTTGTGGGTGAAAAGGAAGGATGCTTCAACTTGTAAAATGGGTTTATAAGGGACATTAAGAAAGGAACTTGCTCTGAAATGTCTTTTGAAAAGTATTTCTTGGTGTTGGGGTATCCAAAAAGCTGTAAAGTAAAGTTGTAGGTGAAAAGGAAGGATGCTTCAACTTGTAAAATGGGTTTAGGAGGGACATTAAGAAAGGAACTTGCTCTTAAATATCTTTTGAAAAGTATTTCTTGGTGTTGAGGTATCCAAAAAGCTGTAAAGTAAAGTTGTGGGTGAAAAGAAAGGATGCTTCAACTTGCAAAATGGGTTTGGGAGGGACATTAAGAAAGGGACTTGTTCTGAAATGTCTTTTGAAAAGTATTTCTTGGGTGTTGAGGTATCCAAAAAGCTGTAAAGTAAAGTTGTGGGTGAGAAGGAAGGATGCTTCAACTTGTAAAATGGGTTTAGGAGGGACATTAAGAAAGGAACTTGCTCTGAAATGTCTTTTGAAAAGTATTTCTTGGTGTTGAGGTATCCAAAAAGCTGTAAAGTAAAGTTGTAGGTGAAAAGGAAGGATGCTTCAACTCGTAAAATGGGTTTAGGAGGGATATTAAGAAAGGAACTTGCTCTGAAATGTCTTTTGAAAAGTATTTCTTGGTGTTGAGGTATCCAAAAAGTTGTAAAGTAAAGTTGTGGGTGAAAAGGAAGGATGCTTCAACTTGTAAAATGGGTTTAGTAGGGACATTAAGGAAGGAACTTGCTCTGAAATGTCTTTTGAAAAGTATTTCTTGGTGTTGAGGCATCCAAAAAGTCGTAAAGAAAAGTTGTGGGTGAAAAGGAAGGATGCTTCAACTTGTAAAATGGGTTTAGGACGGACATTAAGAAAGGAACTTGCTCTGAAATGTCTTTTCAAAGGTATTTCTTGGTGTTGAGGTATCCAAAAAGCTATAAAGTAAAGTTGTGGGTGAAAAAGATGGGTACTTCAAGTTGGAAAATGGGTTTAGGAGGGACATTAAGAAAGGAACTTTCTCTGATATGCCTTTTGAAAGGTATTTCTTGGTGTTGAGGTATCCAAAATGCTGTAAAGTAAAGTTGTTGGTGAAAAGGAAGGATGCTTCAACTTGTAAAATGGGTTTAGGAGGGAAATTAAGAAAGCAACTTGCTCTGAAATGCCCTTTGAAACGTATTTCTTGGTGTTGAGGTATCCAAAAAGCTTGAAAGTAAAGTTGTGGGTGAAAAGAATTGATGTTTTAACTTTGAAAATCGGTTTATGAGGATCACTAGTTATGCAAGTTTATCTGAAATACACTTTTAAAAGTAATCCCTGTTTTTAAGGGATCCGAGATCATGTAAAGTAAAGTTGTAGGTGAAAAAAATGAGTCATTCAATTAGTAAGATGGGTGTAGGAGGGAACATTAAGAAAAGATCGTACTCTGAAATACCTTTTTAAAAGTATTTCTTGATGTTGGGGTATTCGAAAAGCCGTATAGTAAAGTTGTGGTGAAAGGATTGGTACTTCAACTTGTAAAATGGGTTTAGGATGGACATTAAGAAAATAACTTGTTCTGAAAAGATATAATAAAGCCTTAAAAAAGGGGGAGGGGACTCTTTGGGGGTCCGGGGAGGGCCTTTGGGGGTCTAGGGGGCCCTTGGGGGCCGGGGGGCCCTTTGGGAGCCCAGGGGACCTTTGGGGACGGGGGGCTTCCTTCGGGGTTGGGGTAGGGGGATCGGAGCCCTTTGGGGTTGGGTAGAGGACCTCACGACACTGTTCAAATGGAACTTGTGTATTATAACGTCCACAGAGTTTCACCCTTAAATGCTCTACTAAAACATCTTCTAAAATCATCTTTTAAAATGTCTCTAACTGTTTCGCCGAAATAATTCCCTAAAATGTCTAAAACGGTTTCACCCAAATAATCCCTAAACGTAATTTCTGCGTGTTCCTTTTGTTTTTGCCATCCCTGCGCTGTCACATTTGAAATTACTGGGAAACCCTTTCCTGTGCTAATCTCTTCAGCGCTAAGATCAAAACATTCACCATGAAACAATTTTCATGGAAGAACTCCAAAGATATTAATAAACATTCGCTCGGAAACAACTCTCTTTGGAAATACAACAAAGACATTAATAGACTTCGCCCATTCCTTTTCCGTGACAAATCAGTCAATTTTGACATCACCTGTCATAGATTAATCAATTAGACTCAATAATCCAGAAAACATCCATCAAAGTGAGAAAGTTCCTGTTTTTCCATTCTCACTGACAAAAACCATAAAACAGACATGAATAGCTGTTGACATCCATGAAAAACATCAAATGAATTGACCAACACTCATAACCGTCCAAGAAACAACCATAAATGTGAGAAAATTCCTGTTTTTTCAAGTGAGAAAAATTCTGTTTTTTCATTCTCAGTGAGAAAACCATAAACCACGTGGTGGGCGTCGGGCTGGTACCCCCCCTTTCTACTAACAATGAAGGTGCATTGTCTTTTGTTTGTGAGGTAGCCTAGCATTGCCTTTTTTTCTTTTTCGTTCCATATGTTATATTACATACATAGTTGTTTCAGTGTTGTCATGGGCTCCTCGAACAAGCATAAGCTTCTAGAGCCCATGGCATTCTCTCTTTTACCAACTAGAAACCAAAAGGAGTCTTTTTGGATTCCAAGATCTGTTTTTTCTGAAGAATAAGAAGAAGATCAAGGAGAGAAAATTGCTCTGTAACAACTTCACAAACTAACAAATAGCATAAAAATATAACTATAGTGTTTAACGTAAAATATTTTAGCACTGGGGGTGTTCCAAAACACTTATAGTTAAAAGAAAATGTTTTTAAGGAGAGGGGTGTTTTTAAGAAAGTTGAGTCAACTTACAGTAATTATCCTTTTCATGGCTTCTAGTTTGAGACCATCTTTATTGCTGTCCAACATTTGCTTCAAATCGTCATTCCTTTGTACATGAAAATAAACCAAAACTTTATGTAAGAAATTTGTGACAAGAAAGGTAAGACGAAAAAAGTGTAAGAAATCTTGCCTTTGAACCATTCGGAGGTCAAGAACATCCCATCATTTTTTTTTTTATTTTAGCAGCAACACCTTATGATCCTTGTGCTTGCACCCAAAGCCAGGGACGCCACTTTAGGGGGGAATAGGGGTGGCAGACTCCCCCCTCAAAAGATTCTCAGAACGGACTTTTGTGGGGCGAAGCCCGACTAAAGTCGCTATCTTTGGGTGAAAAGTGATGCTTGTGGGTGGGTTTTCGTCGGGCGAAGCCCGACAAAACTTACTAATTCAAGTGCGCGAAGTCGACAGAAACCTATTGGCCCCCTAAAAAATGACTAGTCGAGCGGAGCCCTACAAATCTCCTTATTTTATCGGTCCTCTGTAATATCATAAAAAACTTCTGCCGGGCGAAGAACAATAAAATTTACTGCTTCATCTGCACAAAGTTGACAGAAACCAATTGCCCCCCTAGAAAACGGCTTTTTGAGGGGAGCCCTACAAAACTTCGCATTTTGTTGGTCCAATCTAATGTCATTGAAGATTTCCGTCGGGCGAAGGACTACGAAATTTACTACTTCATCTGCCCAAAGTCAACAAACACTTAATATTTTATCAGTCCATTACTATGTCATAAGACCTCCGTCGGGCAAAGACGACGAAACTGACTGCTCCATCTGTGCGAAGTTTACCGAGGGAAGAACATTAGAATTTGCTGCTTCCTCTGCACAAAATCGACAAAAAACCAAGCCCCCCCCCCCCAGAAAACGACTTTTTGAGGCAAGCCCTACAAAACTTGGTATTTTGTTGGTCCAATTTAATGTCATTGAAGACTTCCGTCGGGCAAAGGACTACGAAATTGACTGCTTCATCTGCCCAAAGTCGACCAAAACTTAATATTTTGTCAGTCCATTACTATGTCATAAAAGACTTCTGTCAGGCAAAGACAACAAGATTGACTGCTCCATCTGCGCAAAGTTGATAGAACCCAACCCAGTTGGCCTCCTAGAAAACGACTTGTTGGGTGAAGCCTAGCAAAACATGATATTTTTAAAACGTGTCGGTTAGCCGGGACAATTCCAGTGCCTCTACTGAGAAAAAACTAGCAGCGAAATATTGTTGTTTCTTTCCAAAATATCGAGAACAGCTGACATATTTTACTAATACATAAGCCAATAGCATTACCAGGTTATACTAAGCTCATTTAGAATTAGACCTCTTTCTCTTATTCTCAAAAGCCATATAATAAATCATATAGCCAAGGGCATAAAGAATTAAAACTAAGAAGGGAAGAAACAATTTCTAATGCTAGATTCGAAAATTTTGCTGCTTTGTGACATTTTACTTATTTAAAGACATAAAATTGTGTATTAGAATTATTTCAATAATTTTTAAATTACTTTCATTAATTTTTATAATTTAAAAAATATTTATTTTAACAAAAAAAAAAAAAAAATGAACGCCGAGCCCAGTAACCTGGTTTGTACTGCTACTCAAAAAAAAATTTATGCGATACATACACACGTCAAAATAAACTCAAACCACACCGGTTTGCCAAGAGTGAAGACAGTTAACAGGGAATCAAGTCTGTCAGTGATCTAGGAATAGCAATTTGAATTAGTGCGATACA
>NC_142803.1:12837573-12852854 GCF_049724085.1 Artemia sp. Qi Xiang Cuo
AAAAGCCAAAAAACTTTAAAATGCATTTTTTTTTAATTGTTATTAAAAACCAGTTTATAATACAAGAATACTTTTTAGGAATCCAAAAGAGCAAAAAAAAAACAATAATCAATATCAAAGTCGCCCATTTCAACTGTTTTAAAGGTCACAAAACAGATATAGGCAAAGGACAGTATGAAAAAATTAAACTTCTAAGTTCAAAGTTTTTACCCAGATAACTGACGAATTTTGTGATAGGGTATTTGAAGTTTTGTATGCAGTAATGCTTGATGAAAAAAACTACTAATTTTGATAATTATTTATGTCAAGAATACATACCTAATAGATACTTCAACTAATCGTATTATGAAAGGGTTCTGAAACGCCAGAGCCGTTTAGTTTCTACCAAAATTATAATTATCGTGATGTATAACGAAGAAGACCACTTTACAGCAAACGACATGTGAATTTTTGAACTCATGAATAGGCTCGATTCTATTGTAAATTTAAGCTGTGATTTTAGAAAGACTGATGAAAACATTAATGTTTGCGGTCAACATTGATCGTGCCGGTGGCGCGCTGCCGACATCTTACCAGCGGCACTGCATGGCGCGCTGTTTTTGGCCCTGCCGCCGCCGGTCTTCCCTCATCGGCTTGGCGCCGGGGTCCAGTTGGCACAATGTATTATTTAAGTTTTTTTTTCCTTTAGACCAGGGCACTTCGTATTGTCGTGTTGTCGTGTTGTCGTTGTGTTGGTCGTGTGTTCGTGTTCGTGTTGTCGTAGAAATTTCAAAAAGGGTTCATTCGATTGGAAATTGGAGTAGCTTGTGCCCTTTTTAATAATCGAAAGTGATTGGAAGGCAATTAACACCCCTTCCACGCCCACCATTTCCCCAAACACATCCAATCAAAAGTTTGAGAAAGCCATTTTGTTCAGGGTAGTTGATTTCCAGATAGAAAATATGTTTTTGAGGAGGACACTCTCCCACAAACTTCAGGGCAAGGGTTGTAAGTTATGCCTTGGGGGTATATAAGATTTTTATAGAAAGCGTTGTTGTAGAAACTTCAAAAAGAGCACATTCGACTGGAAATTAAAAGGGCTAGTGCCCTTTTTAATAGTTAAAAGTGATTGGAGGGCAACTAACCCCCCTCTCACGCCCAACTTTTCCCCAAACACATCCAATCAAAATTTTGAGATAGGCATTTTGTTCAACGTAGTTGAAAATTCTAAAAATTAGGTCTTTGAGGATAAACCCCCCCCCCTCACAGTCCTCAAGGCGAGGGTTATAAGTTATGCCCTGGGGGCATATAAGGTTTTCATAGAAAGAGTTGTCGTACAATCAAAATTTTGAGATAGCCATTTTGTTCAATGTAGTTGAAAGTTTTGGAAATTATATCTTGGAGCAGGAAACTCCCCCCGCAGTTTTTAGGGCAAGGGTTATAAGTTATGCCCTGGGGGCATATAAGGTTTCTTATTGAAAGCTTTGTCATAGAAGCGTCAAAAAGGGCTCATT
Organism: Artemia sp. Qi Xiang Cuo; assembly: GCF_049724085.1. Taxonomy (NCBI): domain Eukaryota; kingdom Metazoa; phylum Arthropoda; class Branchiopoda; order Anostraca; family Artemiidae; genus Artemia; species Artemia sp. Qi Xiang Cuo. Next base: position 12,839,067 of record NC_142803.1, read on the forward strand.
CGATTGGAAATTCAAAGGGCTAGTGCTCTTTTTAATAGTCAAAAGTGATTGGAGGGCAAATAACCCCCCTCTCACGCCCACCTTTCCCCCAAACACTTCCAATCAAAATTTTGAGATTGCCATTTTGTTCAAAGTAGTTGAAAGTTTTGGAAATTAGGTCTTTAAGGGTGACAACCCCCCCCCCCCACAGCCCTCAAAGCAATTGTAAGTTATAACCTGGGGGAATATAAGGTTTTTATAGAAAGCGTTGTCGTAGAAACTATGGCTACTGCCCTTTTTAACAGTCGAAAGTAATTGGAGGGCAACTAACCCCCCTCTCACGCCCACCATTTCCCCAAACACAAACAAACAAAATTCTGAGATAGCGATTTTTTTCAACGAAGTTAAAAGTTCTGGAAATTATGTCTTTGAGGATGGCAACTCCCCCCCCCACCAAAGCCCTAAGGGCAAGGGCTGTAAGTTATACCCTGGGGCATATGAAGTTTTTATAGAAGGAGAAGTCGTAGAAACTTCAACAAGGGCTCATTCGATTGGAAATTGAAAGGGCTAGAGCCCTTTTTGATAGTCGAAAGGGATTGAAGAATAGCTAACCCCCCTCTCACGCCCACCATTTTCCCAAAGACATCCAATCAACATTTTGAGATATTCATTTTGTTAAACGTAGTTAAACGTTCTGGAAATTATACCTTTGAGGATGACAACCCCCCCCCCCCCCAAAAGCAAACACAACCCTAAGGGCAAGGGTTGTAAGTTATGCCCTGGGGGCATATATGGTTTTTACAGAAAGTTTTGTCTTAGAAACTTGAAAAAAAAACAGAATATAATTCGTACTTTACTGAAAAATATTCTTTTAAATGTTTTTACTTTTATAACTTTAAGAAATCAAAAATTAATTAAGATTTTAAGGAATAAATATCAGCATTATGCATATTAAACTACCAAAGCACATTTTTTCGGTAAATTCATTTGAATTTTTTTCAGTAAAGTACAAATTATATTCTGGCTTTTAGAAAGCATAGGGTTTAGAACCCTACTCAGATTAATTTCTGCTAGTTTTGAGTTTGACTTTTTGAGTTTGACGTTTTGATTTTAATTTCTGTTTGTTTTGGTTTTTCCTTTGTTTATTAATACTGATTTGTGGTAGTTGTATGCTTGGTACATTATTTATTCTATTTTTGTTCACTTTTGGTTTAATGGAGTTCTTTACTTTTTTTTGAAAAACTTAGTTTGTGCAAAAAGTTTTTTGATTTGTTCTTAAAAAGAACGCAGCATGTAAAGACAGCAAATTGTCTCAAATTTGCCACGCCTGCCACGTGCCGAGTGCCGGGCTCTTGGTGCTATATTATGTATAAACAATGGACGAATCATCTAACTTACAACCCTTGCCTGAGATCTGTGGGAAATTGACATCCTCAAGGGCATAATTACCGGACCTTTTAAGTATTCTCAACAAAATAACTGTTTCAAACATTTAATTTGATGAAATTTGGGAAATGATGGCATGGTTAGGGGGGCTGGTTGCTCTTGAATTCCTTTTACCTCTTAAAAAGGGCACTAGAACTGTACATTATAATAAAAAACCTATATACCCCGGGGCAAAACTTGCAACCCTTACCCCTAGGCTCTAGGAATTGTGTCAACCCTGGAAGTATTGTTATATGATTTTTGGACTATTTTCAACAAAATAATTGTCTCAAAATTTCAATTGGATGTATTTGCAGATATCAAACAGTTCGTGGTAACAGCCTGTAAGTAAGGAGCGACCCGGCTCAATAGTAAACAAAACTCTAAAAAACGGAATTTTGATACCAATAGATACATCAAAAGAATCACATTTTTATGCTGATTTCAAATATATAAGTTCCATCAAGTTTAGTCTTACCCATCAAAAAATTTGCGTTATTTTCGAAAAAAGGCTGAATCAACCCCTAAAAGTCATAGAACTTTAATGAAAATCACACCGTCAGATTCAGCGTACCAGAGAACCCTACTATAGAAGTTTCAAGCCCTTATGTGCTAAAATATGGATTTTTGTATTTTTTGCCAGAAGAAAGATCACGGATGCTTATTTATTTGTTTTTGTTTTTTTTAATTTCCCCAGGAGTGATCGTATCAATCCAGTAGTCCTAAAATATCGTGAGAGGGCTCATTCGGACGGAACTTAAAACTTTTATTGCCCTTTTTTAAGTGACCAAAAAAATTGGAGGGCAACTTGACCCCCTCCCACGCTTATTTTTTTACTGAGGTCACCCAATCAAAATTTTGAGATAGTCATTTTGTTCAGCATAGTCGAAAATTTAATTCATACATCTTTGAGGATGACTTAATCCCCCACAGTTCCCGGGGGAAAGGCTGCAAGATATAAATTTTGCCCACTGTTTGCATATAGCATTGGTTATTGGGAAGTATACAGGCGTTTTCAGGAGGAATTTTTCTCTGGTGGGGGGAGGGTCGTATTAGGGGTTACGGGGGAGAATCTTTCCATGGAGGATGTTTCCTTGGGGGAAGGGACTTTTCTATGACGGGGGCGCCGGATTTCCCATTATTATTTAAAAAAACGACCAGAAATTAAATAAAAAAACAAGTTTTTTTCAACTGAAAGTAAGGAGCAGCACCAAAACTTAAAAGGGACAGAAATTATTCCGTATATGAAAGGGGCTGTCCCCTCCTCAAAGCCTCGCTCTTTACGCTAAAGTTTGACTCTGTCTCACAACTTAATTTTTTAAAACACTAAAAAACTTTAGTGTAAAGAGCGAGGCGTTGAGGAGGGGAAAGCCCCTTTCATATACGTAATAATTTCCGTTCGTTTTAAGTTTTAACGTCCCTACTTACTTTCAGTTAAAAAAACCTGTTTTTTTTTATTTAGTTTCTGAACGTTTTTGAATTAATGCAGCTTTGATTTTGGCTCATACGATTCTTGAAAAAGCGGAATAAAAACTCTATAAAAAAGGCGACAAGAATGGGTCTGGTAATTATAGAGATACTAGCGTGGTTTCTGTAAGAAGCAAATTGCTTAGTATGATGATGCATTTTAGACTTAGAGAGGCTGCAAATAAAGCTTTATAAGAAAAACTGCGTGATTTTAAGAAGGGTAAATGCGATTTTTAAGAAAGGATATGGGGAGAATGATTATGGGTTGGCCCATTTCCTCCTTTGGTGTAAGCAGCATTCTCATTTGAGGGGATCAATTATCCAAGAAGGGGAAGATAGGCTGCTTCGTTGGTTAATGAGGTCTAGGTCTCCCCGTTATACTGTGGCAGTAGGAAATTCTGTATCGAAGGGAAGGATTTCAGATAGAGTGTAATTTTTCTTTTAGTATTTGTCTTTTTTGTATATGGCTTTAAAAGGCTTTTAAATACAGATTATTATTATTATTACGCCGCCACAGTCGCACTCTCAAGTAGTCGCATTCATAAGTATTTGGAGTTGCAATCATAAGTATTCAGATTTGAAATTTGTCACAATCAAAAGTAGTCAGTCAAAAAGAATAACAAATAGTTTCAGTTGAAAATAGTTACAATTACAGTCATAAATAGAAGAAAGGGTAGATGCATGAGTATTAACAGTAATGTTAACAGTAGCAAACAGATAGAGCCTTTTGGTTAGTTCAATATTCGCTTCAATTTTCAGCGTAATATTCCAAGCCGTTCACAAGATATTGCTGATTTGGCTTTGTGACATCCTATGTACACACCGTGTGCTTTTATGTAGTTAAACTTACTTCTTAACAATTGCCCACCTTCCCTAGATTTTATATGCATCACCTTCATGGATACTTTAACAAATCATGAAATCACTTATGAATTATTAATTCCTTGCAACAGAAAGTTATGATAATAATCAGGTTAAAATTTAAATTGATATCCTGTCTCTTAATTAAGTCGGTCTTCATTTGCATATTCAATTTGAAGAATATTCAATTGGCATATTCTTCGTATTTCACAATATATTCCACGGTAATATTTTTCCAAAAATATTATTTTCTTTTTTTTTTCTTTTACTAAAACACATAGGTAAATTGCTGTTCTTCATTACTTTGGTCTCTGTCAGTTGCGTTGTTGAAAGGGGGGGGGGTGGTTATCCACACACTCCCCCTCAATAATCTTGAAAAACTTTAATTCATAAAATTGCTTTTAAGCTCTTGTTTGTTTTAAGTGTCCATTTTGCTCTTTCCTTCGGCAGATAATTTCTTTTTTACTTAATCCATGCTCGTTTAAAAAAAGAAAGCAAGAAATACAAGGGTCTTTTTCACAATACATTTCTTCACATTTCACAATATATTCCACGGTAATATTTTTCCAAAAATATTATCTTTTGAAACCTTATCATCAAGTAAAAATGTGAGCCTGGCTTATGGCTAAATTGAAAAAATGTCCTATGCTTCTTGTTTCGCCACATTTGCTAAGATCAATTTTTTCCCCTGATATTTAACGTTCTTTTATTTCCGAAAATCTATCCGTTCAAGATTATATTCTCTTGTTTTAAAACTTTTATAAGTAAAAATGCATACACCCTCTACATCTACAAATAAGACAGAAATAGAATCACTGAAGAAGAAGAAGAAGGTAGACATACTGTGAATATAATTTCCTGAATAAAAAAAGAAATAATTGAAAAGGAAATTAAGAATTATTGCTTTTTTATAATGATATTTGTATTATAACTGGATAGGTCAAATCGGTTTTAGTTTGGCCAGAGAATAGTCCAGTAATCAATTAAGTGTTATAATTTTAATTCCCCTGATTAATTGAAACTCCAGTTCCCTTGTTTGTGATTGAAATGCTTAAATAAGCGCTGTTAACATCCTATTCCTTACGTTCTGGATTCACATAACAACCCATATAAATGTAGAACTGCCTTTATGTATAATAACGTGCTGACTTCTTGCTATTTTTGCTTTTCTAAATATTTCTTTTAATCAGTTCATAATAAAAGAATTGGCATAAATGTACTATAAATAATCTTCATAAGTGAGGATTATTACTGTTATTAGTCGCGTTTTTTTGAAAAGCCAGCGCTACTTGTGTGACATTTATCTCTGCATAGCATGTTGCACAAAATGTCTGCTGCAAGTGAGAATTAGTGAATTCAATCAAAATATATGTTATTTTCTCACAACTCAGATTTTTTTTGTCCACGTATTAGCTGTAACAAGCCATTTTCTTTTTCTAATGTTATCATTTTTAGCATTCAGCTCAAGGAAACTGAGTTTTGCTTGTGAAGGGAATTATGGATATAAAAGCAATATTCAGTGTAACCCCCGTCTGGAAAAGTCTACCCAGATTTACACAAGATAAACTTTCATGTATTTCTTATAGAACTTGTTTTCTTAAACACATATACAATGGCAAAGATAATTTTTAAATTATAGAAGTCAATATCCCCTTCCAATGGCCATCCCTGCCAATTTTTAATCTATTTAAGGTTTCTGTCCCAATGCTGCCAGAAATCGTTCAGATTTTCTGGATGTTCTTTTTTAAACAAAGCCTAGCGGATAAGTTGATAGTTCTAACTTTATTTTTCGAATGTTTTCAAATTTGAAATACAGTCACTATTTAATTATAGGGAATACGTCAAAATATAGTCACACGATCTGTGGTAACACTTTGACTTTTCCTGATTCTTTACTTGGATAGCACTATTGCTCTGCCTATAATTGTTGTTCCTGTCTTATGTGTCCCACTGATATCAATGCTGTTTCCTGTCTTATGTGATATCAATGCTGTTTATTATAATATTAAATAAAAAAAGCAAGTTTTTTCAATTGAAAGTAAGGAGCGACATTAAAACTTAAAACGAACAGAAATTATTCCGTATATGAAAGTGGCTGTCCCCTCCTCAACGCCTCGCTCTTTACGCTAAAGTTTTGAGATTCTCCCGATTAACCCCCTCCTCCAGCCCCCCGCCAGAAAAAAATCCTTCCTGAAAATGTCTGTATACTTCCAAATAACCAATACAATATGTAAGAAATAGGCAAAGTTCATAACTTGCATCCCTTCGCCTGGGAACTTTAGAGGATTAAGTCATCCTAAAAGACATACTTACAATATTTTCGAACATGCTGAAAAAAAGGCTATCTCAAAATTTTAATTGGGTGACTTTGAGAAAAAATGAGCGCGGGAGGGGGCCTAGTTGCCCTCCATTTTTTTGGTCGCTTAAAAAGGGCACTAGAACTTTTAATTTCCGCTCCAATGAGCCCTCCTCCGATATTCTAGGACCACTGGGTCGATACGATCACCCCTGAAAAAAAAAGAAATAAACACGCATCCGTGATCTTTCTTCTGGCAAAAAATAGAAAATTCCACATTTTTGTAAATAGGAGTTTGAAACCTCTAGAGTAGGGTTCTCTGATACGCTGAATATGATAGTGTGATTTTCATTAAGGTTCTATAGCTATCAGGGGGTCTTTCCCCCTTTTTTCAAAAATTCGTCAAATTTTGTCAGGCTCGTAACTTTTGATGGGTAAGATTAAACTTAATGAAACTAATATATTTGAAATCACAATTAAAATTTGTTTCTTTTGATGTATCTATTGGTATCAAAATTCTGTTTTTTAGAGTTTCAGTTTCCATTGAGCAGGGTCGCTCCTTACTTACAGTTTGTTTCCACGAACTGTTTGATAATAGATGAACCCACAAACAAATCAATTTAATTGAAATTATAAATAATTTTCAATAAATAACGTATGTTACAAGTTTAGTGCTACAAATTAAATCTTACAGAGTAAAGATTTATTCAGAACTATTAGCAAATGAATAGCCCAATAGTCAGGACTATTGGAAATGAGATTGAGTCTCCTGTCCTGGGAGTGGGGGTTGAGAAAAGTAGAGGGAGGATTTGTATTGTAGCACTAGTGGTGAACCTGCATGAATAAAGTTGAGTGAATACGACCATTACCATTGCCCACCCAAAGCCTTGTCTACGCTATAGGCTACTACTCTCTTCTGCAGAAGCTTATATCTGGTAATTTTAGTAAAAGCCAAGAGCCAAGGGGTACGAAGCCCCCCCCCCCCCCAAACAACACCCCGGGTGACAAGAATCTTTTACAAGAGGGAGTTACAATAAAAGTGGAAATATATCAAGTAAATAACTTTTCCCTTATTTGGAAATGTAGGTTTATTTGAAACTCTCCATAAATATAAATTTTAAAAGGCCACATTTTCCTCTTTTTTTTATGCTACCCGTTGCTGTTGCTAATCAACCAAAAATTTCATTTTAAATTTAAAAGCACAAGTAGAATATAGTAGATGAAAATTAGTGTGTTTTTTAGTTTTAATGTAAATGATTTTCTATTAATTAAACAATATCCTTACATATTCCACTTTTTGTCCTAATGTTAGTAATTTCTTATTGACGAAATCAAAAATTAATGTTTTATTTTTACCTTCTGTTTACTTTTGCAGGTGCCACGATTCTATGCAACATGGATTTCGTCAGCTCAGCTCAAAATCAAGCCAGAACAGATCATATCATATATAAGGAGAGCTGTCACCATCCTTCTATAATGTAGAATCTCATGATGTGACCTTTGACTGTGTATATTCGCGCAAAATATACACAATCGTCTGCTCAAAGACTGGTCTTTCTTTAGACGTTATGAGAAACCAATATCTCCTTCTGGCCCTTATAAAGGGAAGTCTTCTAGAGAAGAAATAGATGAGTTTAAATTTTCTCCAAGACTTCTTTACGATGCTGTTTACAGAGCTCGTGACTCAGTGCTGCAAGTTTCCACTGGAATTCGGCTTGTCAGGGGAAATCCTTTTTAATATTATTTAAAATAAATTCAATATCATATAACATTGCTTACTATAGACAAAACTTTTTGAGAAAACTAAAACTGGTATTCTAGACTCTGATGTGGAATCAAATGGTTCATTCTTTTTTAAATATTATAAATTCATAATAAATTTCCTTACAATGCAGCTCTTCTCCGTTAGAATAAAGCCCAAGAATAGGTTAAGGAAACATATTATATCTGGAAAGAGTGTAAAATAATGAATATAACTAGAGGAATACTATTTATACATGGGCATAGGCAACATATTATCTATGGGGGAGGGGCAGTCGATATTGTGATGGAGGGCCTTTTATCAACTGCTTTTCCAACCATCTGCTTTTTCAGCTATATCTAATGTAAATTTGAAGGTTTAGAGGGGGGGAAGCTGCCCCTCTCCATACGCCCATGTTTATATATTCTGTTTGGGTTGAATAAGAAATTGAAAAATTCGAAAGGGTTTAATAAGGTCCCCGTTGGAACCCAAAGGACCGTAGGGAGTTAATAAGGTCCCCAAAGAAGAAGTTTTCTCATCAATAGAAACAGTTTATTATTACAAAAAACAGCCACTCGCAACAGAATTCACTTGTAAATCCAGGGGCGACAGAAATTTACAATATCCAGTGTAAGAACCCAAATCAAGAACCCTCGTGATGCTGTCCTACGTAATGCTAATCTGTTTAAAAGAAATGGAATTTCAGTCACCCCAGACTATACACCAGAGGAACGGGAGGCCCGAAAAGCATTAAGACCCCTGATAACCCAAGCTATAAGTGAAAACAGAGCATTGAAATTGCGTGGTACAAAAATTTACATAGACAACCAGATTTTTTCTTATGATTTTTATAAAAAAAAAGGTCGTGGAGGCTGCAGAATCGGCAAATGGTCAGCAACCACTAAAATTTACCACATTATTTTTTATAATTTCATTTAAAATAACAAAAAAAGAGACTTTTCAAAAAAAGTAATATGCAACGCATTTTTTTACATTTTGGAGGATCAAATGCCCCTCCTCTTATGGTGCCACCAGACCTGGGTCAGATCAAAACCTTTAAGTTTGAATAGATTTATAGTTTCTTAAGTTTTTCACTTATTGCTTTTTTTATATTTTTGATGCCCATTTTAGTAAAACTTTAGAATGGGGTAGGGGCAGATCCAGTTTTTTTTCGGGGGGGGGGGCAAAAAACTTTAAACTAGGTTAGGGGGAGCGCGCCCCCACGCCCTCCTGGATCCGCCACTGGAATAGGGGCTATTGAGAGTAAGAAATGTTGGGAAAACAAATCTTACCTCATAATATGCAATATAAATTGAATGAATGAATGAATTTTATTAATAACCTGTCTTACAATAAACACAAAAAGACAGAGCACAAACTAGAAAAGAAAGAAAAAGCAAAAACTGGCAAGAAAAACAAATACTAACAGAACACAATAGCTAGTGACAACACCCGCATAGGTAATGCGCACTTTTTTTTAGAAAGGTGTTCAATAAGCAAAGACTGGGTCTCTCAAAGATTACGACCAATCGGGAGGCCAAGGTACGTAATGTGACTAGACGGTGTTACGGTAATTCCACCAAGCCTGACTGTAGCATTATCTTCAGGGTAATTAAAAAACAAAACAGAAGACTTTTCTACATTAAACTGCAAACCAATATTAGCATAACTTTTTTCAAGACGCGAGAAATTATTTTCTAATGAAGAAAGTAACCAAGACAGATTTAAAAGATCATCTGCAAAACCCACAAGTGACAAGTCAATATGCTTGCAAATATAACTCGGAGAGATAACCTGTTGTGCATCATTAACACTGTTATTAAACAAAGTAGGAGACGTTATAGCCCCTTGCTTAATGCCCTTATGTACGGATATCTCCCCACTAAGCTCACCATCTTGCAAACGAACACGAAGCATGAGGTTCCTATACATATCACGTAGTGACCTTACAATAGAAGAACGCACGCCTCGCTTACACAGCTCAACCAAAATCTGGGCATGAATCCCAGAGTCAAAAGCTCTCCTGACATCGTACTGACCTAAGATCAAAGTTTCTCGCGAGACCATCAAGTAATATGTTAGAAAGAAGATAAAGTACATGGGTGCACCCGAGGCCTTTTCGAAAACCAAACTGGTGTGGAGGCATCTCACACCTATCATAAATCTCATCAAACAAAACAATCTCGAATAGTTTACAAAATACTGAAGATATCGTTACTGGCCGATACGAAGAAGGCTGTTCGGCTTGCTTCCCCTTCTTTAATATCGGTATAACCATACACAGACTAAAGGAACTCGGGACTATCCCTTGTGTCAAAATCATCTGAAACAGGAGGGCAATATGATGGTAAACAACATAACCTCCTAAAGAAATATGTAGAGCACAAATACTATCGCAGCCTTTTGAGTATACCTTTTTCAGCTTTTTAACGGCCGGGCAAATTGTGACCGGTGAGACTGAGAAATCGTCGAAGGTGTCGGTAAGCATAGAAGCCAGCTCATTCTCATAATTAGACTGCAGAACTGGATCAGGCGCTTTGAACTCGGACTCAAAGTAAGCACTCCACTGATTAGCAGAAATATTAGACGCAGGCTTGGCTTCTTCAGGCTTAGACCGAAGCAACCAAATAAAGTTCGGATTCTTACTGAGCTTTTGCACAAAATTTTCTTTGACGGTTGCACGGTGGGCATCTAACGCTTTATTGAACTTTCGTTTAGTATGGATTTGAATCTCGTTCACTATTCCACTTCGTGGCTTCCCGCTTTCATGCCAAACTTTCAGCCATAGCTTCGCCGACGCACAAGCCGCCGCTAGCTCCGGATTTCTAGACCACCCTTTCACCTGTGATCAATTACGGATACGCTTCACAGGAACTGCTACACTCTCCGCGATACTCAGAGCATGCGATATTTCTGCACAGTACACGTTTATCTGCAGACGTATGTCACTTTCACTGCAATACGAGTTTGCATTTCGCTGCAGCAGATGGAAGGGAACTTTTATTTTACTCAGGATATCCCCAGAAGTAGCCGCAAAGAGATCATTCGACACTTTTTTCCAGTCACTGTATACTCTCCATTGGGATTTGCACGGACCCGACAACTTTGGACAGTCCAGTGTTATTGACAATGACAAAGGCAAATGGTCAGAGTATGAACCATCAGCTGCAACTTATACTTCGTCACTCACCGGGAAGTTCGTTAACACATGGTCAAGATTTGAGGCGGTGTTGGCAACACTGATAAATGTGTAAGCTTTGTCCTTATCAATGACATTTAACTGATCAGGAAGAGAACCTATAACGATTTGAGTCCTTTCAGATTCAGTATTAAGTAGGTCACAGTTGAAGTCCCCTATTAATAGAACTTTTGTATTCCCAGGAATTTGAGCCTTCAAGAAACGGCTTAACTGAGTACATACACCCGTGAACTTGCTGTCCGAGAGGCTAGATCTATAATTAGTAGGAAGATAGACGTTTATTATCACAGTATCGCGAACTTTAACATCGAGGAAGTGTTTACTTGATGCTAAAAGTTCAGCCTGAAGAGACTTTCTCACCAAAGTGGCTAAACCACCAGATGGCCGACCTCTGGATTTCACACGTTCAGCTGGCCAAATAAAACACTGGAGTGAACTTGAGAACTTGAACAGGTTAGTATTGTCCTTGGAAAGCAGATGCTCTTGTATACAACTTACTTCATTTGTTAGGATCATAGTATCAAGCAGAACTGTTTTCTCAAGTGCTTTCCCATTTATATTCCAAGACAGAATATTACACATTTTGGGAGCGTGATCCATCTTTCAAGTTTTTTCTGTTATCAGGACAGGCATAAGTAAGTAACATTGGGTTTATTTAAAAAAAAAAATATATACATCATCGATTCCCTGAAGCAATGCTTGTGCGGTATAAAACCCTCCTAATAAAAAAAAAAACAAAAAAAAAAAAAAAAAAGAAAGAAAAAAAAGAAAAAAAAACAAAAACAAAAAAAAAGAAAAAAAGAAATAGAAAAAAAAAAAAAAAAAAAAAATTTAGAGCTCAACTTACCGGACCCGAAAACCAACGAACCACCAAACAACACCCAACAAAATTATAATAACTATAATCATATTCAGCTGCAACTAAGCCCTCCTCAAAAACAAAACTTAAGTGGCGTGGAATAATCCATTCAAAATATACACATCAAGACAATGGTTCTTTAGCGACTTACGAAAATCCTGCAAACCCCCAGCATTCCTCAAATCCTCTGGTGAACTCTTCCAAACTAATGGAACAACATGGCGGATTGAAAATCTAGACCTAGACGTGACCATAGCTGGTCTTCGCACCAACTGAGAAGATCGTGTCAAATGATCGTGAGTAGTAGACGCAAGACTAAACATTCCTGAAAAACATGATGGTAACTCCGAAGCTAAATATTTAAACATAAACAGAGCATAGTGATAACATGTGTGCCTAGTCGAATTGCAATTCAGGCACCGAGTAGGATTTTGACAAGGGTTCTCAGAGGAGCTTGTGTGGCCAGTTTCTCCACAGCGGCTACAAGTTTCAGTTTCCTTACAGTCTGCCGCAATGTGCCCCACATTATGACACCGATAACACCTTCGAGGCAAAAAGCGGAAATCTTCTAGACAGGATAGTTCGAAACCAATTTTAATCGGGTTCGTTAAGGCAGCGGACAATGCACTTTTAGAGGGGTAATACATTTTAAACGCTTGCGAATTGCCACACTTGATTGCTTTTTCACAGTCTTGTGATAGACTTTTCAGAAGGTCCTCCGTCATGTTGCTGGGGAGACGTTTCACTATGACGATGAGCTGGGAATTAAGAAGTCGATTGTCAATTTTATGGATAATTTTGAGGGCGGCCGAGACTTTTTTGGTGGCCTACTTCGAAGAGACTGACAGTTGCCATTCCTTATTTCTCCGCCTGAGCACTGCATCCACTAATGTTGTGTCGCCCGGTGCCAAGCTTGTTATAAAGGCCTTACGCTTTCCTGGATCGTCTAACTCAGGAGGCATATTTTTCACGACAACCGAGAATAGCTGTTTTTCCATACTTGGCGTTTTAGATACTGACGAGGAGGCTGTAGGCTGATTCTTGGAATCAACAATAACTTTCAATTCATTGTTCAGAGTATCTAACTTGAGGGAAAACTGTTGCAGCTCACTGTCCATTTTTCTCCTCATTTCGTTCACTTTGGTAGTAATACAGACTGCAATTTCGTCACCACATGTGGAAACAGACTCCGGTTCGAGAATAACGAAAGTCGGAAGCTCTTTACCGTCCTTAGCACAGCGCCATATGGCTTTTGCGATATTCGTCAAGTTATCACAGTCTTTTTTGCATTCGCGTAATCGTTCTTCATATCCGAGTTCAACCTCATAGTAAGTCCACAGCAGTTTTTTGGCTTCCATAATACTGGCATGATAAAAAAACTCTGTTCCTTTGTTAACGAACATATCAGTCTTAATACCCTTTGTCATGCATCTAGATACAAAGTTTAAAACTGGGTTCAATACCACCACAGTTTTCATTTCATTAATTTGGTTTTAGTCCAAAATACATTCACCAATTTCTTTGATAATTAATAGTATCGAATTCTAGGCAGATATTTAAGGGTTGAACTATATATTAATATTTTTCTGGTGGTTACCTTGCAAGAAAAGTAAGTGAAGCGTTGAAGGCTGTCTACCTTGTCCCCGCAATTTAAGGGGCGAGCCCAGCGGGTACCACGGCTCTTGCTAACAACTCTCCACCCCCCTCTGCTCACTTTTCTTTCCCCACCTCAATTGTAGCGTAAATTCCTCTAAATATCAGATGTCCTATTTATTTAAAATCACAGTGCTTGATGGCTAACCTCCAATATTATCAGTGAAAAAATATCAAAGTCATAACACTTTTACAAAATATAAATATATGTTCAGAAACTTGGTTAGTACATTAAGCAATGGTTTTTTCATAAGTCAGGAATTATAATCCTTTGACAAATATTGTGAAATCCAGTAGATTCACTGGGA